>NC_056739.1:1083802960-1083932960 GCF_019279795.1 Protopterus annectens | reverse complement strand
CCTGCAAATTAGATATACCAACTCCAAGATCCCACTGCAGTGTGGAAAAGGTTAAATTCACTGAGGCTCACTGCACTGCTATATCCACATAAATGCTTCGACATTTTGGAAAGTCGAACATATGGTCAAGACCATATGACTTTCAATTTTCTGAAAACTCGGTCAGACAGACCCATTTATATATATATATATATATATATATATATATATATGTGTGTGTGTGTGCGTGTGTATGTGTGTATGGGCCGGATTCACGAAGGCTTGCACGGAGTCTAAGAGTAGTGTAAGACTCCATGCAGCCTTCGCGATCCAGGAACAGCCCAAAGTCCGTGTAAGAGTCAAGCTAAAATGGCTCTTACACGGAGTGGGCGTGGATAAGCTAATCACCTCACTTGCAGCCGAATAGCATGCAAATGAGGCTGATTAGAGATCCAGGAAGCCCAGAACAGCCCATGTAAGAGCCGTTTTAGCTGCAGAAATGTACTCAGTTGACAACTGAGTACGTTTCTGCAACACGCAATGGAGCCATGTCAGCTCCAAATAAAGGGTGCAAATGTGACAGGCAGCATGCCAATGGCCAAATATGTGGCCATTGGCAAGGTAACCTGATGCAAATATATTAAAAATATAATTTTTTTCGGATTGCCGATGTGTAAACCAGCGCAGCCCCGCAAACGGGCTGCGCTGCATAGAACATAAAACGAAGGTTTTAAACCTACAAATGTAGGTTTTATGCAATACATGGAATGTCAATGCAGGGACCAGCAGAGCAAAACCAACATGGCCACCGTGTAGTGGTTGCTAAGGGGGGAAGCTGAGTCTAAGAGATGTAACTAAGCATTAGTAGGCAATCTGATGCAAATGAGTGTAAGGATACTGAATTCCACTGTCACATAGCAAATGAGCACATTCTGAGTAGTGTAAGAGTTACATAAGGGGAGGAACAGAGTAGGAGATAGGTGACATCACAGGGGAATGGTAGAAAGAAATGCAGTTCATTGGAGGTTAGAGTTACATGACAGATGTCAGACAGATATCAAGGAAAGAGGTGTGCCACTAAGTAAACATGAGAAAGTCAAGAAATGGAAGGTGTACACTGTTGCCTACACCAAAGTTTCTTGCTGGACCTGTATAAGCGCGTGCGCGCCACAGCGAGTAAGGCAGTGTGCGGCGTGTAAGGCAGACTGAGCATGTGGGAGCGTGTTGGGAGATGTTTAACACCGTTTGCGGCGTGCGTGTTTAAAACTGAATAAGCAGGTTCTGAACTGTGTAAGTATGTGTGCGTGTAAGCCACTGTGAGCGTGTTTCTGCTGGTTTGCACACGGCTCCACCCTGAGGAAACAGAAAGGAAAAAGGAAGCAACAGATGTAGTAGGAAGTTAGCAGGGAATACTGCTGGAGCTAGCAGGTGAAAACAATTAGATGCAGGCAATTACACAGGCAGAATACTAGCCCAGCCCAGCACTTAAAACTCTGCAAACAGCAGTGCAGAATGTTTCTCTCAAGAGACACTGCAAGACAGGAGTTAAGTTATCAGAAGTGAAAACTGAAAAAGCTGAACGCAGAGCAGAAATGTTAGGGGCTGCCATAGCTGTCATAATGAGACATAGGCAACTTGCTGAGGGTGGTGACAATGCAGATGGTGCCAGACAACCCTCAGTGAGGAGACGGAGAAGAGTGTACAGGCCCAGGGTCACCTACCATGGGTTACATGAGCTGGAGATAGTAGAGCGCTATAGAGTGGACAGAGACCTCCTGCAGCAAATAGTGGAGCTGTGCAGGCCATGCCTCACACACAGAACCAACAGAGGGGAACCCATCCCAGTGGAAACCAAGGTATGTGTTGGCCTAAGAATACTAGCAACAGGTACCTTCCAGAGACCAACTGGTGATATGATGGGGATATCACAGGCATCAGCTTCCAGGGTACTGCACCAGTTCCTGGATGCCATGTCAGCACATGTCGGTGATCATGTATATTTCCCCAATGCCCATGAGATATTGGCCAGCAATATGCGTCTCTTCCAGCAAATAGCGGAATACCCTGAGGTAGTGGGTGCAATAGACTGCACGCACATACGCATCAAAGCACCAGCCGGTGAGCGGGGTAGGGCATACATCAACCGCAAGGGCTTCCCCTCCATCAACTGCCAGGTCGTGTGTGATGCCCAGGGCATAATAATGAATGTGTGTGCTGGCTGTCCTGGGAGCTACCACTACTCCCACATCTGGCATTTGACGCAGCTGTACAAGACATTTGCCAATGGGGACATCCCGCACGGACACCTAGTGGGGGATGCAGGTTATGCACTGGAGCCGTGGCTGATGACACCCATCAGAAATGCACACACACCTGAACAGGAACGCCATAATGAGGCACACGCACAAACACGTAATGTAATAGAGCGTGTGTTTGGGCTGCTCAAGTCACGGTTCCGGTGTCTGGACACATCTGGTGGAGCCTTGCAGTACACACCAACTACATGTACCCAAATTGTCATGGTATGTGCTATGCTACATAATATGATCTTGCGAAAACAGCTGCAGCAGGACCAGCATAGGGCTGGACCAAACAGCCCCCCACCATTGCCAAGGCCATCACAGGCAGAGCGTGACTCGGAGGAGGAACAACCTGAGCCTGCCCCAGTAGGCAGAAGGAGGCGTGCCCAGTATGCCCTGGCCTTGGCAAAGAGGCAACGATAGCACATACATTGGCTCAGTAGGAACCTTGGGAATGATACCCCTCTCTGACTCACTCATATAGTAACAGGGATGCCTAACGTGACACAACCTGCTCTCAAACATGTACAGGGAAGTGTAATATGCGCATCCGACAGAGGCAGCCCTGCAGCACCACCTGAGGCATGAATGCTATGTGTTAAGTAATGTAACACCAAGTACTATATGCACACCTGAGGACCCTGACTAACATCCCACCCTCACCAAGCATCATGCCACAACATGACAACAAGATGATCAAGTGCAACAATTGACTGAAGTATTGCAGTTAGTCAAAGGGGACCCAATGTGTGCCAGTCTGGGATGACATGCTGAGCATGACATGATGCACCACCTGCTAGGACTGGCATGCACCTATCAGTGCAGGCCGTATGGATACTGGCAAAGGCTGTTGTCACCCACAATGTGCCCTGAATAGGTAAGGCTCAAAACACAAACCTATCTCCATAGGTACCAGAAGGGATAAGAATAAGATAAGGGATAAGTTGAAACAGCAAGATGCATGCAGTCTAAACTCACCCAGTATGGAGAATGTTGATAACTGTGCTGTAACAGAAAACTGAGGCAAGGCTCACAACAGCACCCTAACACTACCAGGTTACACCACATACTGTGCTGTACAGCCTCAAAACTTGGAACAAGCTACAAAAGGAGGGTGACTAGCAAGAATTGTCAAGGATAACCACACCACCATGTCGGTACCACCACAAAAGCAGCATGGACTAGCCATGCTCAAGTAACAGTGGCTAAAACTGCCCCCAGTTTATAGCCTGCTACAGACTACTGTCCCAACACCAGGAACTGCATCCGCCTATGCTGGAATACATGAATATATCAAGTCCTCCAAACCACATTATATTGGGTGACTGCAAATACCCAGACATAGACTGGGAGCATTATACTAGCTCCAACAGTGTAGGACAAAAGTTCATAGAATCCACAAACCAAAAGGCCCAGGAACAACGTACCACTCCCACAAGAGGGGTAAGCATACTGGATGTGATAATCAGCAACATGGGTACTGGATGTCAAGATGAGAAGTGTATTGCTCACTGGTAAAACCAGACCATAGAGTAATCACACTGGATATACAAATCCTGACCACAGTCCCTGGCCGGAAAACCACAGTGGAAAACATGTGCTAAGCAATATTTGCACACCTCCAAACTGATGTGGAATCCATTAAAGGTCCTGCAGGTGCAAAATATGGGCCACACCTCAGAACCTGTAATACAGCCATTCCATGAACACTGCCAGGAATGCTTGGATTATGCAGTCCTAAATTAAAACAAGACACAGTGCCTAAATCTGGCATGGTGGACACCAGCCATAACCAAAACATGCAAGAGAATGAGGAAGCTACTACATGATAGAGCAAACATGAACAATGAAGTAATCACTGATCAGTAGTATGGCAATAAAATCTGTCCACACATGCAATCCACTAAGGCCAGCCACAACAAGTGGAATCTGTGAATCCTGAGGCAGTGTTACACCTGCCCCAAGTACACATACAACCCCCAACTCCACCCAAGAAATACAAATATATGTGAGAGATGCAACCATCCATCCAAACTGGAGGCTGAGCTCCCTCAACTCAGTACTCCCAAAACAAGTCAGTAGGAGAAGGTAACCACACACACCACAAACACAGTCCCACATAGACCTATCACAACTGCAAACCAAACACATAAACACAGAAAAACATTCCCGGAGGCAGAAATTACAAACACAGCACACCAACAGAGGCCTCTAAAGTAGACACCCAATCAAACAGCCTCCAAACATAGCACATGCAACACATAGCACACAAAGCTGGTGTGCCAAACAGTCACAGGCCAGAAGGAGAAACAACATGCCTCATACAGTCGTAATAGGTGACTCCATAGTCAGACACACTGCTGTCCCGCACACCAGACTGAACAAGGGAAAGGGTACAGTAAGCTGCCTGTAGGCTGCCACAATATGCCACATAACAGAAATATGTAGGTCACTCCAAAGCAAGTAGAAATATGATGCAGTCATAGTCCATGCTGGTGTGAATGACCTGAGATGTACCGCCCTAGACTACATGTAAAGAGACATAGATGAGCTATCTGATTATGTAGTCCAGGCCGGTATGACACTCACCGTTCGCAGCATCCTACCCTTACCAAGAATAATGCCACAGTACAAACACGGAATGATCAGTCATAGCAAGTGGCACACTTACTGGTGTCATTCCAAGGGGACCCAATGTCTGTCTGCTTGGGATGTCATGCTTGACAAGCCACACAGCTGTCCTTGGGATGGCCTGCACCTGTTACCCCTGGGCGTCTGAATATTGGATAAGGCCTTTGCCACCTCCATAGAGCCTTTTGTAGGCAAGGCTGAAAAGACTGACCCACCACCCTAGAAAACATAAGTGGGAAGAAACATAAGGGAAACGCTGACCAATGCCAGATGTGTACACCCCAATATGCATGCTCCCGAGGCCATCCCCAGAATGGAGAACATCGATGTCTGTGCAGTGACAGAAACCTGCTGCAAGCCGCCTGACAGCACACCAGCACTACCAGGTTATACCAGGTATCATGTGTCATGGCCCCAAAACCTGGAACAAAGCATAAAAAGAGGGTGAGTATCCATAGTCAGCACAGACACCCATACGTCCAGGTAACTGACAATGCACAAGGCAGTTGAGTTCACCCATGTGCAACTAACTGTAGGCAAGACTGCTGTGCAGTCTGTAGCATGCTACAGACCGCACTCTCACACACAATAACCCCACCCAGCCGTCCTGAAGACACTGGACAGTACAAATGTCCCACCAAATACCAAACAAGGTACCACAAATTACCACATAGGTGGTAAACCATTATGTATGGAAGGAGTAACCAGGGACCTAGGGACACAAGTGGACAGTAACCTGTTATGTGACACCCACATTGCCAATGTGGCTAGGAAGACTGTCTACATTTGACACCGTATCAGGAAAGGAGTCACATCTATGGCAACAGAGGTCATTGTGCCCCTATACTTTTCTCTAATCACACCCATAATCTAGTACAATGCCTCATATGGGATGTACCTTACCTGACACCTGCAGCAGTTAGAAAGACCTCAAAGGTACCTCACCAAGAGGATAAAGGGTCTCAGATATATGTCATATGCCGCCTGGCTGTAGACACCCCAGCTGAATCCAGTCACATACTGCCCACACAGAGGCATTGCATGCCTGTTGTAGGAGGCCATGCCCAACACAGGAGTAATGGACATGCTCCACCCCAGAAAACACAAATCCATTGGAGCTGTGAGAGTGAGAGATGTCAACCTCAACAAATAATGAAATGGGATGTGCTGGTGGGACAGATACATAATCCAGAGGCTCCCCACACCCTGGACCAGAATCCCACTCCATGTTAGGCAGAGCCCCTCACTGACACTCTTCAACAGGAATCTTGCTAAGTGGATGGATGATTGTAGAGTTACACTGGGGGTCTTCACTGTGTCATGTCCAGACAGAGGCACAGCAAAGCAAATCATAAATGGCCATAATATTCACATAGCAAGTGGTGTCAAAAGCCACACACACTCTGGCTAGGCTAACAAATGCCCAGGGTGGATAGCCTAGTATGAACCTATGAACCTATGTAGATACAAATTGTACAGGACACTAAGGATAATCCCAAGGCTTTCACAACTGATGGTAGGAACCATGTTGGGAATTCACAGATATGCCCTGAATCACACAAATATCACAAACACACACACATATTGCCAACATACATCCTGATAGGTGCAGTGCAAACCCTCCCCCCCTTCCCGAATGCAGAATATCTATCCCAGCAGACTGCTGGCCCCCTGAAATTGCAAATGCTGAGGTAACAGCCAACATCTACAAAGCAAAACACACAGCAGCAATGGTATGAGATGGTGTCCTGGGCTTAGTGCAACATGGACTCCAAGATGAATGGAATGACAAACCACACTACTGTTCAATGTCAGCCTTACCACAGAATATGTACCCAAAGAACAGTGTACAACAACAGTGGTCCTTCTCAACAAAGGTGTTGCCTGAATGGATACTGAACACTACTACCCCAGAATCCTGAGAAGCTCGGTTTGCACAGCTATGGAAAGGATCAGCATGTACCACAGACATAAAGATGTTGGGGACCTACTGACACCGGACCCAACCCAGTGTGGCCTTCTCAAGTGCAGATCCTGCCCCTAACCATGTTTGACTCAATTGAAACAGTCATTAAGGTCATTGATGAGGGCAATGTGCTCCACACAGTGTATCTGGACCTTGCAAAGGCTTCTATACACCCTACATGTTCAGTATAGATAGGCTCACCAGCGTAAATATAAACCCACATGTCAGTAGAGGGGTTGCAAACCAGACCAAGGACAGAACAGACATGGTCAGACATGCTGCAGCCATGTCAGACTACAAACCAGATATAACTGGCATCCCACAAGGCTTTGTCCTGGGATCTCCCTCGTCTGGTATATATGTCCCATAGGTACAGGCAAACATGGAAGGACTGTGTCCGAACATGTTTGCAGAGGACTACAAACTGCTCACCACATATGATCCACCAGCTGACACAAGCATCCCACAAAAGGGCCACATAGAAACAGACAACTGGTGCCATAGCCATGTCAGCAAGCTAAGTGCAGAAACGTGTATAGTCAACCCCCGTGGATATACAGTAAGTGCCCACCAATTACCACATAGGTGTTAACCCATTATGTAGTTAACAAGTAATGAGAGACCTGGGGACACAAGGTGATAGATATCCTGCATTGGACAAACATGTGCTGTAGTGTTTACAGAAACATACCATATACCCACCTAATCATGAAGGCTGTCAGATCTAGATAAGGGAGGTCATTGTGGCTCTGCAGCCATCCTTCATCAGCGTACAATTGACTACAATAGCCCCTGTGGGATGTACCTCAGCAGACACCTCCATCAACCGTAAAGTCCCCAACAGTACCTCATCAGGAGTATCAAACAGCTTGCACAGATGCCATGTGTTGCCTGTGTTGCTGGCATCAATAAACATGCTGCACCTTGTACAATCCAAATGGCAGTGAGCTATGCACATGAGAGACCTGAACCCCAGCACTGACTTACATAGGACAAGCTGTACTGCGTGATCCATAACACAGAAGCCACTCCCACCCATGAGTGAACCCCAGCACAGGCTACCCATAGAGTCACTTATCAATCTTCCTCAATAGGAATCCTGATGAGTGGACGGGAGATGGTAGATTTATCCTGGGTATCACTGTCATGTCACAGGTAGACAGAGGCACAGTATACTAACCATGACATATGTCATGGCAAACACCTCTTACAATGTGTGTTGAAGGACAAACACACTCTCCAACTAGCATTAGACATGGACTAGGGCACATCGCTAGTGTTTGCAATTGTACACCTATGTTGTGGAATACACTACCAATGTTGGACAAGCCTGGTTTAAGTAGTTCATATCTGAACAGAATGCAACATGGTCAGATGTACACAACTGGCCCCTAACCAGGCTGTTGTGCCCACTATCGAAATGTAAAGCAGTGATAGCAGTAAAGCCCAGGATACTGTCCACCACAGTCAAAGTACTACCAGTACACTATACAGTACTACAGTGTTAGGTCAGTGTGAAAGGATGTTGACAACTGTATGCAAAGTATCCCATGCAAACACTGCATGCACAGTATAATCCTGTTGTGTTCACACACAAAGCAGTTGTACAGTAACTACACAACATGACACATAACACACAACCATAAACGGGTGATAGTTGTTGAAGTTCACACTCATCCACAAATGTGGTGGGCTGCAGAGTCCAACATATGGAATGCTCACACTGGGCATGCTCACACACTTTGACAACATGCCATGGGAAGGCTGAATTGGGCATGCTCACACACTTAGGCCAAATCTCGGTTTAGCAGTTGGACACACATATCTGGTATTGTTATGTGTTATTCCAGGAACCAACCACATTACAGCAGTCTGCCCAGTGCACACAGTTAAATGACTACAGAGACATACGTGATATAGTGGATCCCTCCCATATGCAAACATCTTCCACAGATGCACAAGCTGTTCATACAAACAGGGAATGCTATGGCAATAAAGATATGCAAACAGTCTATCAGCAACAAATAATGTGCATTTGGCAATTAAACATATGGGTGTAGAGGTCAACACTAGGCTGTTTGGCCTAGGAAATGACAGCTTAGCCATAGTGTGCTTGGTGTCTGCCTCCCCACAGGATGCACATTCCCCTGTCTAAACACAGATGATGTCAGCACCCTATAAGTACAGCAGGAGAAAAAAAACTTCCCAGTATTCCGAATAGCGTGCTCTGCTAATGTGTCCGTCTCAAGTGTCATAACATAGTTAGGTAGGGGTTTCAAATCCTGCAAATGCTCAGTGTGTGTGTGTGTGTGTAAGTCTGTGGGAGAGAAATGTCCCTTTTGGCAACTAGGAAAAGACACTACAGGATGCACATTCTCTTTCTAAACACCGATGATGTCAGCACCCTATAAGTACAGCAGGAGAAAAGAAACCTCCCAGTAATGCGAATAGCGTGCTCTGCTAATGCGTCCGTCCCAAGTGACATAACATAGTTAGGTAGGGAATTGAATCCTGCGACTGGCAAGTGTGTGTGTTTGTCTGAGGGGGGGTGTGTGTGAGGGAAATGCCTCTTTTGGCAAATAGGAAAACACACTACAGGATGCACATTCCCTTTCTAAACACCGATGATGTCAGCACCCTATAAGTACAGCAGGAGAAAAGAAACTTCCCAATAATGCGAATAGCGCGCTCTGCTAATGTGTCCGTCTCAAGTGTCATAACATAGTTAGGTAGGGGTTTGAATCCTGCGAATGGCAAGTGTGTGCGTTTGTCTGCTGGGGGTTTGTGTGTGTGAGGGAAATGTCCCTTTTGGCAAATAGGAAGACACACTACAGGATGCACATTCCCTTTCTAAACACCGATGATGTCAGCACCCTATAAGTACAGCAGGAGAAAAGACAGCTCCCAGTAATGCGAATAGTGCGCTCTGCTAATGTGTCAGTCTTAAGTGTCATAACATAGTTAGGTAGGGTTTTGAATCCTGCGAATGGCAAGTGTGTGTGTTTGTCTGAGGGGGGTTTGTGTGTGTGAGGGAAATGTCCCTTTTGGCAAATAGGAAAACACACTACAGGATGCACATTCCCTTTCTAAACACCGATGATGTCAGCACCCTATAAGTACAGCAGGAGAAAAGAAACCTCCCAGTAATGCAAATAGTGCGCTCCGCTAATGCGTCCATCTCAAGTGTCATAACATAGTCAGATAGGGGTTTGAATCCTGCAATTGGCAAGTGTGTGTATTTGGCTGCGGGGGGTTAGTGTGTGTGAGGACAATGTCCCTTTTGGCAACTAGGTGAACAGACAGGATGCCCATTCCCTTTTCTAAACACTGATGATGTCAGCACTCTATAAGTACAGCAGGAGAAGGGAAAACTCTCAGTAATGCGGATAGCGTGCTCTGCTAATGCGCCTGTCTCAAGTGTCATAACATAGTTAGGTAGGGGTTTGAATCCTGTGAATGACAAGTGTGTGTGCCTGTCTGAGAGGGGTTAGTGTGTTTGAAGGTAATGTCCATTTTGGCAACTAGGTGAACAGACTACAGGATGCCCATTCCCTTTTCTAAACACTGATGATGTCAGCACTCTATAAGTATAGCAGGAGAAGGAAAAACTCCCAGTAATGCAAATAGCGTGCTCTGCTAAAGCATCCGTCTCAAGTGTCATAACATAGTCAGATAGGGGTTTGAATCCTGCAATTGGCAAGTGTGTGTTTTTGGCTGAGGGGGGTTAATGTGTGTGAGGGAAATGTCCCTTTTGGCAACTAGGTGAGCAGACTACAGGATGCACATTCCCCTTTCTAAACACTGTTCAGCAGACGGCCATGGCTCTGGCACAAGTTGTCTGTTGCTATGATGCCCCTTTGGAAGATGCTTGTGTCAGCTGGAGAGTCGATTATGTTGGCCAGTTTGCAGTCATCTACATATTTGGACAGCCACAGTCCGTCCGTGTTGGCCTGTACCTCCAATAAATATATACCAAACAAGAGGGTCCCAGGACTGAGCCTTGTGGGACACAACCCATAACTGTTGTGGGGTCTGGCATGGCTCCAGCAATGCTAACCATGTGGGTTCTGTCCTTGAGCCACTGTGCAATCCATCTAGTGACATAGGGGCTTATATTTAAGCTGGTGAGCTTCTCTAGAATGCCCAAGTGGGGTATTGTTGCGAAGGCTTTTGCAAGGTCCAGGTAGGCTGTGTGAACCACCTTCCCCTCGTCAATGGCCTTGGTGACTGTTTCAAAGAAATCAACCGGTTAAACCCGGTAGTGCTGGTGTGCTCTCAGTAGCCCTGAACCAGGCATCTGTTACTGCACAGATATCGATGTTTTCCATGCCAAGGAGTGTTTTGGGTGCATGCATCTGGAGGTTTAGACTTCTGGCGTTGGGTAGCATTGCTCTTAGTGTCTTATCCCTTGTGATACCTATGAAGGTGGGTTTGTCATTTGAGCCCTGCCTAACATAGGCACTATGGGGTAGCAAGAGCCTTTGCCAATATCCGAAAGGCCAGGGGTGACAGGTGCAGGCCGTCCCTAGCAAAGCAGGTAGTTCAACAGAAGATGAATGTGTGAAGGTGTAGTGCCTGTGATTAGTTAGCAGTAGCATATATGACTGCTCACGTGGACACATGCCAGGCAGGTCATATGCACTGTGTCACAGGCAATGTACATGTGAACAGGACAAACAGTGACATCCTGTCAAGTGGGACATGGACATACATATAGTAGGCTATGCAGATGGCACTAGGAGTCCACAGAAGCTCTATAACTATGCATTGCAGGTGTGATCAGTATTCCAGGGTAATTGCAAGCAAACATGCATGCAAACAAAGCTACAGTAAACAGGGCTGCATGTAGTCCATTGTACAACAAACAAGCTGTACCAGTTCCAGTAGGTAACACTGCAAATATGCAGGCACTATGCACATGTACATGGAAATACACGGGTCAGATGGCTAGGGTCCAGTCTCAGTGCACACAAGTGTACAGACCATGCATGTACTGTCAGGATGTACAATAACTGGATAGGAACCCATGTGCTCATACCTGCAGTAATACACATGTCAAATAACAGACACTGAGCCTTCACTCAGTGGTCCCATACTTAGTAGGATGTATGCTCCCTGGCCTGCCACCACAGTATCCCTGACATATATGGGGACTCTTCCTCCTGTGACAGTTAGTTATGTGTGTTGGGGCTGTCTAGCATGGTATGAGATGTGAGCATGCAGTGCTAGGGTGCTCCTGTGTGTCCTGTACCAGTCCTGTAGTACTGCACACATATCAACATCCTCAAACATCCGCAATGCAGAGTCTAGTGTGGGCAACATGCCACTTGCAATTTACATGTCCATCATTGTGTAGTACTACATTCATTACCCTATCCCCTGTGCTACCTATGTATGTAGCCTTCTGTTGACATCATTACCACCAGTATGCCAACATGTGCAGATGATACACTATGGTACTTACCATGGGTGTAGACAACAGGACATGACAATCACACACTTACTGCATCAGGCATGCTGTGATATACCCACAATTAATTCAGCACACAGTACTGTTAACAACATGATACTATTACTACACATCTATGTGGTCACCCTGTGCATCAGCAACATGTTAACCTGTACCTGCACAGTTGTTACAGATTGCAGGAGGTGGCACAGTTTCATCATATGCACAGGGTGTGAACCTGGTATGCCTGAGTCAGCCACCCATACCACCAATTGACATGTATGTGTATGCGTGTTGGTGAGGGACAGCAGTAGAAGGTGGGGCAATGTTGATGCAGTGTGTGCGTGTATGCGGTAGCCCTAGGTGTTGTCAATTTGCATGTGTGTATGGATGCACACAGTTCTACCTCATGGCTGCCATATACTGGTGTTTGTGGACAGCCACAGACTGTACCTGCCAGGTCATACAGATCAGTGTCTCTGGCCACGGACACGGTACCTGTGCCTTGCAGGGGTGCTACGGACCGTATCCAGTACCAACCCAGACTGGGTATTGTCATCAGAAGCAGGTGTTCATTGACTGGACACAGATCCCTGTTGGGCCTGGCCAGAGCCACGTGCACATGGTCTCTTGGGGCGGTCTGATGACAGCACAGACCCAGCATTGCTGGGGCTGCTGCTGGCACTACGGGGGCGGCCGCGGCCCTGTTGTCGTCCGCGATGACTGCCAGCTGCTGCTGTTGCTGGCATACGGCCACATCGACGCCTCAACCGCCCACCATCGCCCTGGCTCATGGACATGTAGTTGTGGAACCGGTCTAATATGTCCCCACAACGTCTGTCTATGACATCGGTGAAATCACGGATGGCAGCCGCAATGTCACGTATGCTGTCAGTCATGGCTGTGCGACATGCTGCCAGCTCCCTCAGACCCTGTCTGGTGTACCGTTCCATACGTGACTGTGCCTGCATGACAGTCCGAAACATAGCTGAGGTTGTAAGACCTCTGTGGGCACGTCTGACAGGGGCAGTACGCCCATGGATGCTCCCACGGGAACCCCTGGACATCTGTCTGTGTGGTACCATCTCTGGGCCATGCCCATGGCTGCTGTGTGGGGAGGCATGTGCCACAGATACCACATTACCCTGGTCAATGCCCACTGTATGCTGTCCATCACCTAGGGACAGTGGTGACAAAGGGTGTATTGGCAGGATAACTGTGCACATTGATGGGGTCGACAGTTGTGTACTGTCAATCGGCTGACCAATGGCGGACCCTGGCATACCTTCCTGTGCCATTACACCGATGTCGTCATTATCAGTACCCACGGCACCTGACTCAGGTTTCCTGCTACATGACACCAGAGCAGCAACAGAACCTGTGTGAAGGAAACAGGAAACACAGTTTACAATGTCCACACATTACCAGCGATGCACACATGCACAGGTGCACACATACACACATGCACACATGCACACATGCACAGGTGCACAGGTGCACACGTGCACACATGCACACGTGCACAGGTGCACACATGCACACATGCACACATGCACACATGCACAGGTGCACAGGTGCACACATGCACACATGCACAGGTGCACAGGTGCACACATGCACACATGCACAGGTGCACACATGCACACATGCACAGGTGCACACATGCACACATGCACACATGCACACATGCACACATGCACAGGTGCACACATGCACACATGCACAGGTGCACACATGCACACATGCACAGGTGCACACATGCACACATGCACACATGCACACATGCACAGGTGCACACATGCACACATGCACACATGCACAGGTGCACAGGTGCACACATGCACACATGCACAGGTGCACAGGTGCACACATGCACACATGCACAGGTGCACACATGCACACATGCACAGGTGCACACATGCACACATGCACACATGCACAGGTGCACACATGCACAGGTGCACAGGTGCACACATGCACACATGCACACATGCACAGGTGCACAGGTGCACACATGCACACATGCACACATGCACACATGCACAGGTGCACAGGTGCACACATGCACACATGCACACATGCACAGGTGCACAGGTGCACACATGCACACATGCACACATGCACACAGTTTCACACAATTGTACAGTACTCAGTATGCGTGATATCAACACACAGACACAGACACACCTACATGCATACAAAGAGCACTACTAAGTGAGCCAAATAGTTCTATTACTATCAACACTATTACAGGAATTGTTAATACACACTCACCAGCATGGATAGGCTGCATTGCTGTTATACCAGAGGGTCCTGCAGACGTGAAGAAACTAATGTCAGTGGGCACAACTGTGCCATTGTTACTGAGTATGATACAGGTCAGGAGTACAACAGTCGCCTTTCACAGGTCAGCAGCTAATATTGAGGATATCACACTTGCACATTAAATACTATGGTGACAGCTACAAACCAAGGACACACCTCACACATGCATTAACTACCAGTGTACACAACAGTCAACTATACATATGACATATTACCTGCATGCTCACTGTCTTGCTGCTGTGTGGCTCCAGCCTCCATCATAATGCATGTCTGCTGCTGTTGTTGTTGCCGGTGGGCTGGAGCCACTACACTCATGAGTAGTCCCTCCAGTCTGGTGAGTGGGGGATGTGTAGCCACCCCACCACCTGTGGCGACCTGTTGCCTGTGGATATCTGACGCACGCTGACGGACATGTCTGATTAAATCACTGCAGTGATGTCGTACCTGCTCATATGTCCTATTATGCGTACCTATGTCATTTACCCGACGGACAAGGTCTTGCCACAGTGCAGCCCTCTCCTGCTGATTCTGGCTGGTGCGGAAAAAGAGTATTGCATAATCCCACACCAGGCTCTGGTGTATCTCCTCATCCTCAGCTGTGGAGTAGGTGGGATTCTGCGGGTGGGCCATGTACCTGAGAAAGAAAATAACCTGGTATCAGCAATATATGTCAGCAGAATTTGGCACACGTACTACACATGCTACCCGACTGTTATGATACAACATATCTCACATATGTAGCATCTGTCTGTCTATTGGTGGATACACATGTAGATGGCCAGGTATCAGTGCTCGGCCAGCAACTGTGCAACAGTACCTGGTAGACTCCATATGACATACTACCAAACCCCAGCAGTCAGAACACTGATTCAGGTCAAGAGCACCTCCTCACTCTGGGGGTTTGTATCTAGGTACTTTATGGCCTACATCGGCAACTACTGTGAGCTGACCACACACTGATTGCCCTGGATATACATATCCCACCTCCACCACCAGCACAAATGACTATAGTGCATAACATTACAGATACAAACTTCACACTTTGTAACAGTGATATGGTATCCTTTCAGCCCACTGGGCCAGTGGCAGATACAACCCACAATGCTGACCCCTACACAATTGCTTTTTACAGACATCTCCGAGAATGCATGGATCATGCAATCCCATATATGACCAAGACACTCTCCACAAAGGGACAGCATCCTGTCTGGTGGACCCCAGCCATAGACAGATTGTATTACAGAAGATGGAAGCTACTGCAAGACAGAGCATAATTCACTAAAGGGAGGGCATGTCTGAGCAGCACTGGTAAGGATCTATTTTCCATCATACAAACTACATGGGCAACTTTGAGAGGGAAATCAAGAGTGACACTACAGATAACCAGAAGGCCTTCTTCAGTTATGTTAGCAACCTGGTCAGGAGCCATCCTCTATGCCCATAGGTAGTACACAACAAATATTTCACTGACACCACAGATATCGACAACATTGTGGCAGACAGGTTTAGTGCAGGTGTCACCCCGCCCTCTCCCCTGAAATAAGGCATAGTTATCCCAGCTGACTGTAACCTCCCTGTCATCACAGATGTCCAGGTGAGAGACACCAGCAGGACAGCAGAATACACAACATGGATGGGACCTGATGGTATCCCCAGTTGCATGCTACATAACCTCTGACAGGAGCTAAACACACATATAGAAGTGCTATGTAACACTAGCCTGACTACAGGATATGTACCTGTACACTGGCACAGCAGCAGTGGTTCCACTCCATGAAGGAGGCACCTCACCATACCAATACAATACAACACAATACATTACATTACAATACAATACTATACAATATGCTATTGCCCCTGTGTCTACAGCAGCGTACTGTTCTGCTACCCTGACCATTGTGACACATGTGGTGTGATGGTACCTGCTGCTGTCACACAGTTACACAGGGTGACTCATATGTCATATTACCTATCTGACTAACATTCAGCAGGGGTATGTGTGACATGTACTCATGGGGAGTCTTGCTTCTTAACACTGTGTGGTTTATTGCAGGGTATGTCTTATCTGTGGGTAGGAACTCTTACCTCCACATGTGCACACTATTGCAGTGGCACGGACAACACACAGCAGACATTTAGGTTGTGGATGGTGGGAGGTGTTACTATGGTTGTTGGACATCTGTCATGGGTGTGACCTCCATATGTAAATCTGGGAGTGGTAACCTCTATGTGGGTAGCATATGTGTACTCTGTGGTGTTGTCAGTCACTGTGCATTGGTAATGTGTTTGAGTGCATTGTCACAGTGTTGTACATGTCACTGTGTCCTTCTCCATATCTGTAGCTGTCATGTGAGGTCCATACCATGGCATCCATTATGTGGTGTGGAGGGGTACACCGACCTACATGTCCATACCTGACTCACCATGTCCGCTGACACATACCATGTGCAGGTATTCCAGGGATAGTGTGCCACTGTGACTATCATTGGGGCCACTATTGTACACATTTCTGACCCTGCTCTCCCCTGACACATGCAGTGGTGGGCAGCCAATCACATATCTGGTGGTTACTGGTGTAGGTGATCTGGAAAGTGGTATGGTACTCCGGATTTGACACTGGTGTTCACTCCATGCCTTTGTCACCAGGCACCTGTTGCAATACATCTGTACACATGTGCCTCACTCAGAAGTTATATACATCTCTCTCTCTCTCTCTATACATATATATATATATATATATATATATATATATATATATATGTATATAGATATATCTATATGTATATATATATATATATATATATATATATATATATATATATACATATAGATATAAATATATTGATGTACATATATTGCTATAGATGTGGTGGGGGGCACAGAGGGGTGTGAGTGACAGAGGGGTGGGACAGGCTGTGTTGCAGGTCGTCATATACAATCATACCTGTAGGTAGTCAGATCAGTCTGTCTATGTATATGTATCTACATATATCTATATCTGTATGTGTGCATTACATAGATATGTTTGTACAATACTCTATCTACATCTGTCTATGTATTCCTACATCTCTCTCTCTATATATGTATACATATATGCATATCATATATATATATATATATATATATATATATATATATATATATATATATATACACATACATATGTTGACATACATACATATCCATATGTTAGACAGGTATATCAACATATTTGTCTACCATACTGTATACACACACTACCATACTGCTAAACATACATAACTGTGTAACCTACTTTGTACATGGCACTACAACCTACAATCAAACAACATTGATATGTGCACATAGATGCTCTCACATACAAATGTATGTACAGCCTTCACTGATAGTTGCTGTATGTCCCCTGCCCTTTACACATCTTCATATACATATGGATACAGACCAATGACACATATGGAGGGTTCACAGTATGTAGACCTTTATAGTATTACTTTACATTACCTGTGTTTGTCACAGCTGCTTGTGTTGCTGTCTGGTTCTCTGTCCTGCTGCTCCACTTCCCAGTTGTCAGCTTTCAGGTAGCTGTTGCTGAACAGTTTGTTTCTGTCTGCTTAATTGCAGTGTTCTCTGTCTCTGTCTCTGTCTCTGTCTCTCTCTCTCTCTCTCTCTCTGTCTCTCACGTCCTTCTCAGGGTGCAATGAAAGTATTGCATGCGTGGACATGGAGTACGGCATACTTTTGTAGGTATCTGCATATGCCCATGTGATGGCCTCTGCACCAATTGTTAGGCAGCATTTGCTAATTGCATGCAGCCAGTTGTGTACTGATTGCAGTTCTCACTGTGATTTCAGAACAGTGCTATAAAAAGGTGTGTGAGATAGGCGTAGCCCTTTCAGATGTTAAGGGCAGGGACCATGCTGTTATGCTGTGGACAATGTTCTGTGAGTGTAAAGGTTGGTATCTCTCTCATATTTCCAGGTGTGTTGTAGATTAACATTCCTCCATTCATTTCTCCAGTTTCCTGTACTAACTGTGCATGTACACTGACAACTACAACTACTACTACTCTTAATGTGTGTGTGTGTGTGTGTGCATTCCTTTCACTTTTGCTTGCACTCTGTTGCTAAGGCTTCAATAGTTGCCCTTTACAGTCACTACTTGTATGCCTGCTAGGTGTCTTGACTGTAGTGTGCTGCTGTAGCTTTCCTATTTTCCATGTACATTCCCACCTTGGAATGCTTGCTATATCTGCTAGGGTGTTACAGCATGCAGTGTGGTCTGGCCATGGTGTGGACCTTGACATCTATTAGGGTATTTGAGTATGCTGCTGAGCAGGCCCCAGAGACTTTCATGTTCATCTGTTATGTGTCTCATGGAATGGTACATATCAGTGGGGTACACCCATTAAAATGTCTGGTATGCTGCAGTTGTGACTGTGGGTTAGCATGAGCATATGTATTACTACACTTTTTCTGCCATGCAAGTGGTGAATACTTTCCGGACTCAATAGTTACTATTGCATGTGTTACACCTTTCTGCCTACTGTTTGTACATTTCACATGGGGTCTGTGGGGCATCCCTGTAAGTCATTCACTGTTGCTATGTCTAGGCTCTTAACTATTCAAATATGGTGGTGTAGGACCCGTCATGTGTACAGATATTTGCAGGTTGTCCACATTTCTGCCTCGTAATTTGGTCAATATCTCATGCACACCTTTTTCTGGCAAGTCACTCTGGGCTCAAGTCAGAATATGGTGACAAACATTCAAGTTCCAGACTGCATACCCTTCCAAACATCCCACAAAGTGCAGACCCTGTTACTTTCTGAACTGTCTGCGTTTGTTGTAACATCATTTGTAATGTGTCCCTGGTTTTGGGCCTTTGCTCCACATATTTTATTACTTGGTCCAGATGTGTTCCTGTAAGGGGTTGTGGGGTATGGGCAGTGCTTATCCTGCTGTGAGTATGTGTGTGTCTTGCAAGGTGCTATGGTGACATTATTACCTACTAGCTTCCAACTAGCATGGCTGTTTCTGTTCACACACTACTATTATGGAAATCCACCAGTTTTGTTTGTAATTCTAAATGTCATGCTTTGTGTACTACACATCTATATTCCCTTTACATTCATTCCTACTGTTACATGATATATTTACTTTAGCACAATGTTTTTGTATAAAAGTCATGGCTTAGTGGTAAGTCATGCAGACTACAGTTGCCAAGGTCCTGGGTTCGGGACTCACAGTGGGATTTTATTTTTCTTTTGAACTGAGTACAGGACCTGTCAATCAAAGTGACTAAGGCACATTTAAGCAGTTGTAACCGGGATAGCGCTGGTTTGCGCGGAGCTCACGCATGCGCACTGGCGGTTAGCTCTGCGCACACAAGCGCACACCTGATTACAACCACTTAAACGTGCTTACTCTTGCGCACACCCGCGCTATTTTCCTTGAAAGAAAAGAAAAATGGGGAGACAGGAAAGTGGTGAAAAAGGGGTCACAAAGAGGGTAAGACAGTACGGAAACAAGCTTGGGATGTGCAGGAGGGATGTAGGTAAGGCCCATAGCTGCCCATTTCTTCATCAGCAACAGCTGTGCATATATATGTAATTTGGTGTGACATTTGTAACCTTCCACCCCTGAGAGAGGTGTCAGGACAACAATAATACTTGTTGTACAGCCAATTGGAATTGATAGGTTCCATGTCCAGTAGACATGTGTGCGGAATGGGCAGCTATGTATGGGACGTAATTTTTTTGTGGGTACAGAGTGCCCTTTTTTTATTTTTATTTTTTCAGGTGAGAGTGGTATGTCAGGTGAAGGTAGTCGGTACAGCTGGGGAGGTAGGTTGGGTAGGTTAACAGACAAGACAAACAAGACGCATACAGGGGCGGTGTATGACACGTGTGGGGGGGTTACACAATTGACGGGGACGGAGGTTTGGATATCCAGAGCCCATGAGCCCACAGATGGCAACAGTGGAACTGATATCCCCACCCATAGGCAGTTGCCACTGTTCCTTCACTGCCCAGGACGGGGCTGTGCTGGGGGCTGTGTAGGCAGGGCAACGGGCATGCCCGTTAGTTGCACCACCCATGCCTCGAGCTGGCGTAGGGGCTCAAGGACAGAGTCCCGAATCTCCCTACGCACCACAGTCCGGATGCTACGGAGGGTGAGTGGTGGATCTCCTCCGGCCACACTTGCAGAGGGGGGGCGAGCCCCATCCCCTGCAGCGCTTCCACCCACAGGTGGCACACTGCCACCGGAGGAGGGTCCGGACTCGGCACTAGTGCCAGGTGCACTCGCCAGCTGAGGTGGGAGAGGTGGGTCCGCTGGAACCCGCCTTCCCTGTCGTTCTATGTTTTGCATTATGTCATGACAGTTTGGGTTAGTGACATATAATACCATTCACAATTAGTTGTAACAGCATGCATTAGTATTCCCATTAACCAAACACCCAGATATTCACACCATTGAACAGCGTGCATAACACATGCATAATTTGAACAGAAATACACAGTCCAACAACATGCAGGGTTAATTGATGGCAACAGGCCATCAGGTGTGGATGTATGAACAGGGCAGATGCATCAACAGACATGCAAATATATATGACCCAACAGGACAAACGTCCAGGGGTGTTAATTGTGATTGCACATACCATTTTCATGTAGAATGGGTTATATGTAGTTATAGGTTGGGGTGAAGAAAGTAATATTAACACCTTCGAATAACAATACATATGCTGTACATTTCTAATAGCTACAGTTATATACACACTACTGTTCTAACTACAGTTTCCTATATGTTAACTATTTCAACTTGTTGATAGGACTGTTAATGCAACATCAATATACATTTTATGGTTCTTCATACACATTCATATCTAGCTTTGTTCAGCTACATCTAGGCTACATTTGCTTTATATGGCTGTAGACAAGTGTGGATGTATGGTATATCAGACAAACATCCTATCTGCATATTGCAGACTGAGAGCAACATATCCTGACTTTGGGATACACATTGCAGATGCAGCAACACTTTGAACAGATTTAGCTGTTTGGTTTTGAATCTCACATGCATTTCATTCTGTCTTGACTGCAGTATACTTTATTCAGGGGTTATTACTACTGTATTGCTGGATTCATGGCACTTTCTCACACTCTCTCACTTGCTTTCATTTTACTATTCAGGATGGTACTTCTAGGCTTTATTGACATGTTTTAATAGTAGTTATTACAATCCTTTCCAGCAGTCTCATTTCTGTCATGTTTCAGTATTTCCACAGGGATATATTTCACACATGTGATTTATCATCTTCTGCAGCTATACTTTTCAGCCTGCTGCAGGTTGTGTACTATTTTCTTACAGGCAGGGCATTTTTATTTCAGGATATATGTCAGACAGTTTCATGTTTAGCTTACACTTACAGGGTGCAAACTATTGTGATCAAGCAATACTTGCATACACTTTCACACTGTTACTTGCAGATTTTATTCCTTACTGACTACACTGCACTCTTATGCTGACTGTCATACTTTGAAATTTCTTTACAGTTACTGGTAGTGGATTACTGACCTGCCTGGTGGCGCAACCGCACCAGCCTATCCCCATAGGCTCTGCGGTTCGCAGAACGGACACCTGCAGCTGTAATATAAATGAAGTAATATTGGAATACACATCTCCATAATATCAGCTAGTTTAACTTTTTACATACATAATTAAATGTTACTTACTCAGTGGTGGGGCGTTGGGTGTTTGCCGGGCCTCCTGGATCCAAAGGTTTAGTTGGTCCTGCTTGCGTCTCTTCAGGTCCGCATGGTGGTAACGGACCTGCTCACCTGTCCTTGGAATCCCTGTGGCACTGGTGAGTTCATGAGCCAACCGGTCCCACGCCTCAGCCCTGTATGCTCCCCAGAGGACCTGGCCCTGCATGAGTTGGGCCTCATGATTGTGGACTAGGAGCCAGGCCATGTACCTGGACTCCTCAACACCCCACCTCTGTGCTCGAAAGTGACTACCCTCTCCTACTCCTGACATTCTGCCTGCAGGTCTGTTCTACAATCGTTTATGCTGTGTATTCCCGCCTATGGGGCTTATATAGTCCGTTTTTCCCGCACATATCTGTGACTGGCCATGTTGGAATTGTATCAACTTCAGTAAACCTGCATTGTCATGCTCTAGTTTGTATTCATTCCTATATATGAGCTATTATTGCATTTCTAGGTACTGCTGTCATGGCTTAGTGGTTCTGTACCTTGACTATGGTGTATAGTATCCTGGGTTCGAACCTGGCCACTGCTTTTTATTTTTCATGACTGTCTAGACATGCTGAGGGGTGTGTCTGTGTAAAGGCAGTTTACGGCTTGCTCAACATTGCCCGTCGGTTAGCTTGTTTGCGTGGTGCGCAGCTCCGCGCAAATGTGGTATGCTGGTTTAAGCCTCATTTGGCTATCGGCACGCATATTACGCTCAGCTCACCTAGGGGCACTTAGATTCAGCGTGTTAAACCACTGCTCAGCTACGGGTACTCATTTTGCACCAGTTAAACCACTGCTCACGTACGGGCAGATGCACTCACCCTGTTAAACTTTAGCTCAGCTATGGGCACATCTGGCATTTTTTATTCTTTTGTTCCCTCACATTTCTTCAATATAAATGGGCTCTTTCATTACATTTTACATAAAATGTGGTTTTATGTGTACATATTTGTCAGGGACTTGTTTCATGCTTATTTTGCTAAAAATAAAAATTGGTGTTGTGGGGACTCGAACCATGAATGCCTGCTCTTCAGCCAACATCTCTACTGCTACGCTATTGCTTCTTGGCTTACTTTGCATATTTAGTTCTTATATGCTTTCCCACTGACTGCTAACTGTAGCTGCGCTACGGGCACGCCCGCGCAAACAAGCGCACTCACGGTTAAACATCTTTACAATTTAAAAAAAATATATAACATGTTCATTTATATTTCTTTTATGTTTATAGTCTGTAGGGGCATGTGTTGTGTTTATTCACATTTCCGTGGACTCTGTTGTGGGTGTCTACTTTGGGCACTTTTACACTTCTGGGGGCGTGTCCGCTTGCAGGGCTCGGCCTACGGACACGCCCCCTACTGTCTTACACGGACCGTGTTAGACTTAGGTGTGATTCAGCATGCTCTCATAAATATGCAAAGCATGCTGACATCACTCCGTTTAACTGCAGCCTCCGTGTAAGAGTTATAACTCTTACACGGAGGCTTCGTGAATCCTGGGGTGTATATATATATATATATATATATATATATATATATATATATATATATATATATATATATATATATATATATATATAAACAAAGTACAAGCACCAAATTCCCAGTGCAGTGGTGGGGTTTAGTACAGATGGCTGTGTAGTCATTCTGAAGAAGTTGTGGACGAAACGTGTGGTGTATTTGTTCCTACGTACTGTTGCTGCTGTGTTGGATTAAAGTTGCTGCTATTTGGAATATTCTTTGTGTCTGACTACAATTATATATACATCTTGCAGCCCTAATTGAGGTACTGTGCGCTGGGAATTTGGTGCTTGTACTTTGTTTATCAGTTCATTTTTGCACCATCCATTCACCTTTTATATATATATATATATATATATATATATATATATATATAGATACATACACACATGCACACACACATAAGTATGTATTAGGAACGTCTTAATGATGACACCTTTTTAATATAGTAAAGGATTGATCGGACCAAAGCACAAAACGCTGAATATCTACCATTAAAGACTAATTCCATCTAAGAGTATTAAGGTATCCCCAAAAACAGAATTCTTAACTACAGATGTAATCCTTCTACAACCTGGTGCATACAGATTGAACAAAGAAGATCTTTAAAACACAGCAAGCTTGTGGACGTATAGCTTTCAGAGGCAAACTGCAAACATAGCAGGTAAACAGTGCCTTATTGGCAATTCCAGCTTCTTATTGTCATGAAACAATACACTGTGAGTCCAAGAAAGATTTAGCTAGGTAGGGCAGACAACTGAGCATTTCACTGCAAACTACAGCAATTTGACTACTCCATTTCAAAGCATATCAAGCAACAATCAATGGCAGCAGGTAATGGATTGGTAGAATAATAACAATTAATTCATCAGAAAAAAAATAGAACTATAAAATAGTAGATTCATAAGCAGAAGCTTAATGCAATGAAAACCTCACATCATAAGTATAAGTAATTAATTCACCTGAACAATAGACACAGTTGATTTGTAAGTAGGAAACCTACATTTTAATAAAACAAACTCAGTACATTTAATTAGGTCTAAACAGAATGAAATTTGAGTTCATTTACGTAAACTCTATGCACAGTTAACTTTTGCTTTAAGAAGTTCAAAATCTAAAAAGGAAGGACTAGTAAATGAATTAGGTATAAACGTAATGAAACCAGACTATGTTTCCTGAACTCTGTACACAGTTAAATGCAAACCAATTGTAATTAAGCAGTAATGAAACAAACCCTCATGGTGTTCCCAGTCAGCAATGATAAATACATTCTCTGGATGCAGCTTAATGCACTGAATATATAATAACAAAGCCAGAAGTAATTAATTCACCTAAACTCTAGACATAGTTAATATCTGAGTTTAGAAGCCTACACAATGATACAACAGGATCAATAAACTGATTATACATATGTCGAATTAAATCAGAATGCTTTCACACAAACCGTATGAACAGTCAGTTTTCACTTTAGAAAGCTCACATCTAAAAAAGCAGGATCAATAAACTAATTAGATATGCAAAGAATGAAAGGAGGCTGCAGTCCTCTAAAATGCACACGCAGTTAAAATCCAAAAAAAAATCTCTGATGTCAGATGACAATAATAAGAAGGAGAGGCTCTAGAAGAGAATGTGGAAATACAACAACCTTTAACCACTCTAAGTTTCTGAATCCTATCAGTTAGACAATCGATTTGAATTTATAAGGAATGATTTTTTTTTTTTAAATATCAATCAAAAGGCAGTGGGCCAGTCATTACCATAGTAAGAATGTATGAGACTGGAGCAGACTTGGTATAACTTAAAATACGAACTTGGCTATTTAGAATTTCCTTATCTAAAGTTAGACCAACAGAACACTTATGGGTACTGAAATATGTTGATGAAACAAGGTAGGCAGCATGGTTTCATGTATAACATACACACAGGTTTGTTCCTCTTCATTTCTGTTCTCTTGTTCATTCATGGTCTTCTTCTTTTATGCATTTTTTATGTGTAACTTTTTATTTTGTCTTACTCAATATTGTATTGTCATTTCCACTGGTGTTTTTTAATATTCTAGCAAAGAGGTTCCTTTCCTTACATTGTAACATCTCTTACTCCTTGATGGAAACAGATGTCTGTCATATATTGTCTAACAGTGCCTGCTCTCAGAATTTAACTTCTCTTACTGTCTGCTACTTTCACGTTTGTTTCTCTGACTTCCTTCTTTTTTTATTTATTTATACTTTTCACCATGTTTCAAACTGCAAGTTTTGTTAATAGATCCAATTTTACACCCCCCTTCTCCTCAACTTATATTTCTAATATCTCGGTGGATCTTGTAAAGTCTAGAATTTTCTTCATAGACATGTCTGGTTAAGATAATCTCTTTCTCTTTGTCATGCCTGATGAACATATTGTGTTATTTGTGCTTAATTTCTTTCTATCACAGAATGCACATTTTGTGGTTGGAGCTCTCAACCTAGTTCAGCTTATTTTGCAGACACATTTTATTCCTGCATTGCACCATTGCATATATCAGACTGCATATTTTTTTTATATTCATGGCATTTATCAGTAACATTGCTGGATTTGTCCTGTCATGTTCTTCATATTGATCACTGCCTTAGCTATATGGTTAATATTCTGCCAAGGGTATTATATCTTGCAAAGATATAACAGCCGGCCAGCTTCCAAAGTTCAAGGCACCTTTCATGCACCCATACTGTCAATTACAGAAGCTGAGCTGACTAAAAGACAAGTTTGGGTACAAAGCCCTTCAGAGCTTTACTGTCACTGAAGAGTACACTTCTCTGAGGCTTTTGAGGATCAATGGTTTGTTTGTCTTTTCGGCTTTTCCCGGTTAGGGGTCACCACAGCGGAACTCCAGTCCGCTAATTATTGGCAATAGATTTTTATGGTGCAGAGTTGCCAGCCTGATACCAAATCTTCAGCGAAGGCACACCTATTTACACATGTCTTTCAGAGGCCACTCGACCATGGGGAGGATATGCAGACTTAACACAGAAGGCACTCCAGCCAAGAATTGAACAGGAGAACCTCTTGCTGTGAGGCAAGAAAGCTACCGCTGTACCACCGCGGCTTAGCTTGTGATTTCCTTTGCTGGCCAGATAAGTTCCCTTTGAAGAGAAATAAAAACCTTCTATTTCCTTATATTTACTGATGTTTTATTACTGTCCTCTTCTGGAAAGTTATTTTAAAGCTAGGTGTGTTTTAACAGACTGTTTTGAGACTGTAACATACTTTTTAACGGAGCACTCATTTTTTTCTGTCAGTTTAAAAGTAGTGTAAAGTAACTGAAAACATTTTCTGTAGAGAAATTGTGTTTATTTTCTTTTGTGGGGCTGGCATAGTGTTTTAAAGTTCTTTTTACTGTTTTTTTTTCTGTCAGAAAGTAACTTTTATGGACTGGTAGTATTCACTGGCAATTGCTGCTTGTCTTCCTGAGAAAAAGGCACCATTTTCAGCATGACCATTGAACAGATTTCCAGTCCCATGGCCGGGGCATCTTCCAGACAGAAAAAGAAAAAGTTAAGCAAACAGCCTTTGTCACCACACCATGTTAGCAATTTATTGTATTTCAGACCACCATCTTTAAACCTGATTCCTCTGGTGTAGCACCTAAACCCACTATGGACCGGGGGTTAGCCATGTCCTCTGTGGCTTTTGGGATCCTTTCATTGGGCAAGGGAGAGACACTCTTGTTTATCCTGGGAGAGGGAACAGGGGTGACTTCCCTGCTGTGCCTCAGAATGCAGTAGCTGCTGCATTAGTAACATGGTTGGACCCATTTTTCCTAAACAAAAGAGTAACAAAAAACAGGTTATCTACTAAATCCTAGTCTCAAGCTGAGCAAGTGTAGGGACCTTAGTGATGGAAGTCACCAAGGGAAAAAAACGAAGAAATGTATCCACTTGCTGTTCCTGGAAGTCTATTGTGTTGTTTGCAGTCTCCCACTTCACTTGGTTCATGGATGTGTTCCTTTGATCTGCTTCAAAGGATCTAGGTGTGGAAGGTAGAAGGATTTCCCAAACGAAAATCAGAATAAAAGTACTCTGATACTCAGTCCTTGTTTCAAAGCTTCTTTTATTGGCAGATGAGCGCAGTTATTCTGATTTTCATTTAAGAAATCCTTCTACCTTCCATAGCTAGATCCTTCAAAGCAGTTCAAAGGAACACATCTGCAAACCAAGTGAAGTGGGAGACTACAAACAACACAATAGACCTCCAGGAACAGCAAGTGGTACATTTCTTCTATCCAAAAGAAACACAAAACCAAGCATGTTTCTGCTCCTTCTCAAATTTCTTTGCATAGCAGTAGTTTACTGAGTCTGGCTCAGGGTTTAATTCAGGTTATTGATAGTTCTAGTAAAGTAGTTTCTTGTAAAAGAAAGAGGGATTCCTCTTTTTCTTAAAAGAGTAAAGATTCTGAATCTGAACAGAAAGATGTAGGGACAGATACAGCTTTTTGTCCTCATATTTCTGATTCACGCTGAGAGTAGAGTTCATTTCTGATTCTCTCTGTGGGGGGTTTCTCTTTCTTTGAGACTGTTGCTACAATGTGCCAGTATTTTCAGTAGAACATTGAAGTTTCTTGGTCCATCAGAAATTATTATGAGTCATTAACAGAAGGATTTTTCCAGAACCTACACCCATTCCACCTGTTCTGTCTGCATTAAAAGATGTGTGTATTACTGTCTGCAGTTTTTCTGATAGTCAGCCAGCTGATCCTAAAAAGGCAGTTAGGATGTATAACGTTTCTCAGTCTTTTACATTTTTATACACTATTACCAAACATGACTCAGCAGCTGCTAAGCACTTAGTCAATCCCAATCCTACTCTTTCTGATAAGGATGGGAAAATTATTGATAGGTATTGGAATAAACTATCTGCTTCTGCAACTTTGTTTTCAGAATTTTGAATTGTCATGCTCATATGATAAAGTTTGTTCTGACAAATTGTAAAAGTATGAGAAATGTTTTATCTACAGTTACTTATTATGAGGAAAAGTCTGCTTTAAGTAATTTTGTTCTATTGCAAAGGTCGCTACTCATAATTTGCTTTGTGTGTATGAGTCTGTTGATACTTCTTCAAGGGCTAAGGCCACTGGGACAATTTTGTCGAGGTTTGCATTCTCAGAACATCACAGATAATGTTAAAAATGAGATTTTAAATTCTTCCTTGGATAGAGATTTAGTGTTTGACCCCTCTGCTGCAGAAGTGATCAAAAAGTGTGTTGACAGGTGCAAGCTGGTCCATGGAATCTCTAAGATTTTTCAGCCCTCCTTTTCCAAATTGTCCAAGGGATTTTCTATCTCTTCATCCAGTTTTGGCAAAAAAAACAGCATAAACAGTCTGAACAAAATTCAGGTAAATAGATGTTTAAGAAGAAATAGCAAGGGTTCCGAAAACCTCCCAAACCCAAGGACAGTCCAATAAGTCTTAAATGACTGTTCAAGATACCATGTGATCCCCACCTTCCCTGGTTCCCTTTTTCTTTTAGAAAGTCTGAATCTCCGTTTTTCCTTTGGCAACAGATTGTTTCAGACAAATGGGTTCTGAAAGTCATTCATCAGGGTTACAGATGGCAGGGAGAGTAAGTTCCTCCTTTCCAGGGGGTCGTTACTCATCCTCCAGATCAGACTGTTTTGTTTCCATCTGTACTTCATCACTTGTTGTCCCAAGGAGTAATAGGATTAGTTCCTCCTTCCCAGTGGGAAAGCATTTTTATTAAGGATGTTCCTAGTGCCAAAGAAAGAAAGAACATGCTTGGAGACCAGTTCTGGATCTCTCTTTCCTAAACCTGTTTGTGATTGTGCCCACATTCAGAGTGATGCTACTTCATAACCTGTTGTCTCTTCTTTCTCTTTCAGGTTTCCTGGTAACACTGACTTAAAAGATGCTTATCATTATATCTCTATTCATCCAGACTTCAAAAGTTTCTTAAGGTTTTGTGTATCTGGATAGCATTATCAGTTCTCAGCCCTACCCTTTGGACTACCACTGTACCAAAAGTGTTCTATAAAGTGCCTAGCTCCAGTTATAGCTCGTTGCTGGCTACAGGGTATCCATATTGTTTCCATATTTAGACAACTTGCTTATCTTTGCAGATTCTCTTTCTACATGTCAGGAATCTCTCCCTTGGGTGAGAGATCTCGTTCACAAGTTTGGATTCCAAGTAAACATTCAAACATATTTCTTGATACAGGATTGTGTTCCTGGGATGTCAACTAGACACCTCATTTCAAAGAGCTTTTCTTCCACAAGAGAAAGTAGATTTTTAGATCTATTCCTAATGTTTCCACTCGGACTTTGGCCATGTGGGAATACCTCAGAATTTTGGGTCTCTTGGCATGCATCTATGATTCTCATGATATTCACAGTAAGACTCCACATGAGAAAAATAACCTAGTATCTGAAATATCTTTGTTTCCAGCATCAATGACCTTTATCTTTTCAAATCCCAGTGCTGGGGTTTGTCAGAAGAGAAATCTTTTCATAGAGTCAACATATATCCTTAAATCCAGGTCTCCCCTCCTCCCTCCCAGCTCCAAAGCAGTCAATCACCACAGATGCACTGAACTTTGTTTGAGGATCAGTTTCAGGAGTGATAAATGTGCAGGGGGGTGTGGGACACCATTGACAGATGCAATCACATAAATATCAAGGAGATGCTTGCCCCGATATAGGCACTCAACTAACCTGTCAAAACAGACTATTTGCAAATGGTTGTGTAAGGCTTTTACCTTTTGTTATACTCACCATAATTAAACTATTCCAGGCAGGGTCAAGGCTCACTCTACTAGAGCCTTAACTTCATCTGAGGCTTTTTGGAAAAGGTTGGATCCTAGAAGTATTCTAGAAGCTGCTGCTTGGTTTTCTGTACATACTTTTACACAGCACTATAAGGCTGATTAATTCTCTTGGACCAAATCAAGCTTTATTAGGACCATTCTCCAGGGGCTCCTGGACTCATCTCCTTCTGCCTCCCAAATTAAGTTTGCTAAGGTAATCTATCCAGATAGATAAGGCTCCTGCAGAAATGATCAATATGATGTACATAATACAGTTGCGCAAATTGAACTTACCATAACGGTAAGATGTTTAAATGATCACCTTTGCAGTAGCTGCTCCCTCCCTCCATCCCCCTTGTTTTTAGGTCTGTTTTTTTTATGTGAGGGTGTGGTCATTTATGTTTTGTTGTTCCTAGAATTGTTATTTCATGGCTCAGCCTCCCTCTGTCTGCTGGCAGGAAAACTTTGAATAGCTTCACACCCAAACTAATCTTTTAGTTAGTTCAGCTCAAGCTGCCTGACAGTTTGGGTGCGTGGAAGGTACCCTGAAGCTTTGGAAGATGTCTGGCTGTTCTGTCCTTGACAGGGTATAATATCCTTTGCAGGATATAACCCATATAGCTAAGGCTACTGCAGCAGTGATCATTTGATCATCTACTGTTATTAACTTCAACTTACATAACTACTTTCACATCATAGTCTCATACACCTGACAAACATTATTACTTACTGTGTGTAGTAGTAATGTTTTAAGTATCACATCTGTAGCTGTTGTTTAGTACTGTGTGATATTTATCAAACCCAGTTGCTACCAATCTCTTTCATTGTTCCTGTGCTGTGTGTCACAGTCTGTGTCAAGCACTGTCAGTCTAGGAATATCCATGCTAAATTGTACAGTTGTATGTTTTGCATTTTATACTTAATGCTTTCTTTTATTTCCTAATCTATGTTTTTGTGTGTTATTACATTATTATTACCTTCTGACAACCACTTCTGATTTGATTTGATGTCTTAAAGTATTTAAAGAAGTGTTTTAGTTTTTTGCTAGGAGTTTAGCTCTTTTTTTCTGTCAACATACAAGAAAACATAAACTCATGACCTTTACTATAATAAAACATTTCATTTGTAAAAAAAAATGTTTGTTTTTCATTAAATTCAGTATTTTTCTAATAAGTAAAGTAGGTCTCCTTATCACCATTTTCTGCTGTCTTTTATGCAGAATTTTAAGGGTAGTAAGTCATTGCGTTTTGCAACTCAAGGCTGGTTAGATGGAAACTACATAGTCTAGAAGCACTACAAAGACAAAGCAGGCTTTTCTTCAAAGTTTCCACATGACAGACTGTGGCAGATTTAAGAAGCAAAAAATACTTTGTTTTTTTTTCAAGCAACCATATAGTTGTACAGCTGGTCATAGGACATTAAAATAGCTTTCAAAAACAGTGGTGCAGATACAATAAAGCCTATATGGTCTGCTAAAACCATGTTCGCATCTCGGCGAGATGCATACACGGTAGCACATTGTTTTGTATTCAGTACACAGCAATACATGGTATACAGCTATTTCTTATCTGTTCCTGTGGTAGCAGGTGTAAGTCTAGCTCTTCAGTACAGGTGTCTGGGTTCTAATCTAGCACACTTCCAATTGTATTAATCCTTGTTCATTCAATTTTAAAAAACAAATAAAAAAAATTCAAATGTAATTATAATTATAAATAACAATACATATGTATAGCAGTAGAGCTCATATGAATTATATGTGCGACAGAGGGTATGCTGAATATTATCTTTCGATAATTATAATTGTCTTTTCTGGCCTTGCTCATGCTCAATCAGTGGGAGGGTGGCCTAATGGTTAAGGTGTTTGCCTTACAAACGCAAGGTGCAGGGTTTGAGTCTCACAAGGGAAAATTGGCTAGGCTTAAAATAGCTCACAAGGGCAGTTAGCTTAGTCCTAATCTATGAACCTATGAACCTTGGATGGTCTTCAGACCTCAGTGATACTCATGTACATGTGAATGAATAAACCAGGACCTTGTCAGGTCACACAGACACACACACACACTTGGGTAACCTTCAGTCTGCCATGTAGGTATATATATATATATATATGGGTCTACTTCTTTTGACCTAACTTTCATTTGCCTGACCCCATTTGACTGAAAGTTCATTTGCCCGACACTTCATTTGCCCGACACTTCATTTGACCAAGTATTATTAGCAAGAAAATGGAATATGCCCCCTTCCCCACTGTAGTGCGACCCTGGAGTTAGAATATATAGTTAGGGGGGGTGTGGGTGGCACAGCCCCCCACTTCATTTCATATGATATTGTTAACTTTTGATGTAATATTGCTTAGTAAAAGAAAAGTAAGTAGGGGGCTTCGCCCCCCACACCCCCCATCTATATATTCTAACTCCAGGGTCGCACTACAGTGGGGAAAGGGGCATATTCCATTTTCTTGCTAATAATACTTGTCGGTCAAATGAAGTGTCGGGCAAATGAACTTTCAGTCATTTGGTCTCGGGCAAATGGGTGTCGGGCAAATGGGAGTTAGGTCAAAAGAAGTAGACCCATATATATATATATATATATATATATATATATATATATATATATATATATACACACACACACACACACACACACACACACACACACACATATATATATATATATATATATATATATATATATATATATTGATGAGCATGTCCAACAAGCACTTCTTCTATGATAAGGATGGGAAATCACCTATATTGAGGAATATATTTTGTTTCTAATACATAGGTTTGAATCCCACATTGTACAAATTTTTATTGGTGTGCAAAGCCTCACCAAAAAATGTGTCAGGTTATATCATTTATACCCCCAATACATGTATGCAAAGTTAAATCAAGTAACAGCTACAGCAGCATCCAAACCAAAAACTAATGCCAATTGTCATATTACCCTTCTTAGTTCATAAACTGCTTTCATTTCTGTTTGGCATTGTCGTTCTCCACTTAATGTCTCACAAGCTCAGTTGGCATGGTTATTTGCTCACTAGTAGTAAATGTGATAACACAGATTGGCAGGAAAGCACTATTAACTGTTGTTGTTTACCCAAATCAGACATGTCTGGAGCTAGAAAGTAAGGTGGCCTATTTAGGGCTCAGAGGTGGGGTATTGAGGAGTCCAGAATTTTTATTGGACAGCTGCTGCAGGGGAACTATACTGGCTCCCAGAACAAGTCTGAGACATAGAATAGCCTGGCCAAGGCTGTCTCCAGTGTGACTGGCATTCCACACACTGGAGAACAGTGTAGGCATCCCTAAAATAACCTCAAATAGAACAAGCAGGATATACTCAACCAGTGGCTGGATGAGTTTAGGACAGCTGATATCCCATAGTTGCGTAAGTATACAGGTAAAGAGAATTTATATTGGATAAAAAGCTGCATATATTCAAGACTGTTATGCATAATGCAATTCAAAAATGGGTTCAGCACCAAAAGAGTGAAATACACAATTTATTCAAAGAAAAATCAAACCGGTTTTGGCAGTTCAGCCTTCATCAGTGATTTGAAAAATTTTTTAAAATCACTGATGAAGGCTGAACTGCCGAAAATGCTTTCTTATACTATCTACATCTTTATACTGATGATATACAGTCAGATTTTTCAGTACTTATAGTAATGTGGATAGCTTTCTGCATATAGTTTGCAAAGCTGTCTTTTTTAGGTATACCTGAACATTGGAAACACAACAGCAATGCTACACTTTGCACACTCATCAACCTGGTAACATGCAGATTTTTAATATCCTGATACTTGTAGATGGCTAGCTCTCCATTTCAGATGATCTTACCAACATCTTCTGTCAAACATCCACAATAAATTGTTCTGCAGCATTATAAAACTTGTGCTGTGGTGCTAGTGTTAAAATACTGTAGTCAGTGTACGTAGGTAGAGGTTCTAATCTCACTGCAGTCAACTGGTGTTTGTGTGTGTGTGTGTGTGTGTGTGTGTGTGTGTGTGTGTGTGTGTGTGTGTGTGTGTGTGTGTGTGTGTGTGTGTGTCTAGAGCACAACTATGTATCCTATAGTCATCAGTACAATTCCATGGAGTACCAATATTTTGACAGTTCTACATGCCTACACATCCATTTCAATCAGGCCTCTAACATCTTTTCTTAAACATCCAATGCTAATGTAATCTTTATAAATTGTCCTGCAGCATTATAAAAGTCAGACTTGTGCCATGGTGCTTGTGTTAAATACTAAGTTCTCTAGTCGGTGTACTTAGGTAGTGGTGCTAATCTCACTGCAGTCAACTGTTTTGTGTGTGTGTGTGTGTGTGTGTGTGTGTGTGTGTGTGTGTGTGTGTGTGTGTGTGTGTGTGTGTGTGTGTGTGTGTGTGTGTGTGTGTGTGTGTGTGTGTGTGTGTGTGTGTGTGTGTGTGTGTGTGTGAGTGTCTATCTAGTCAGAAGAGCAAAATTGCCTATGTGGCAGTCATCACTACAATCCCATGGAGTACTGATATTTTGAATGTTGTACATGCCTACACATCCATTTAATGCAGGCTTTACAACATCTACTGTCAAACATCCAATGGTGATGTCATCCACTATGAATTGTCCTGCAGCACTGTAAAAGTCAGACTTGTTTTGTGGCACTTGCATTAAGTACTGTGCCTTGTAAATAGATAGGTAGACATTCTCTTCTCACGTTGGTCAATTGGTATGTCTGTGTGTGTTCACTTGGTTGACGTTGGAGAGAGCATTTTCCACCAGCATGTTAGACAGTGCTATTACCATCTTCTTCTCACCAGATGCTGCTGATGTCATCAGCTATAAAGTGTTGTCAGACACTATAAAAACCAGACTTGTGCTGTGGTGCTTGCTTTAAATACTGAGTTCTCTAGTTGGTGTACTTATGTTCTCACTGTGGTCAACTTGTGTATGTGTGTGTGTGTGTGTGTGTGTGTGTGTGTGTGTGTGTGTGTGTGTGTGTGTGTGTGTGTGTGTGTGTGTTTGTTCAGGTGGTTGACATTCAAGAAACCATTTTATTCCAGCATGTAGGACACTGTTATTACCACCTTGCTCTCACCAGCCACTGCTGATATCATCAGATATAAAGTATTGTCAGACACTATAAAAGCCAGACTTGTGCCGTGATGTTTGCATTAAGTACTGTGCTGTGTAAATAGGTAGGTAGGTGTTCTATTCTCACTGTGTGTGCAGTCAATGCTCAATATGGTGACAATTTTAGAACAATATGTGAGTCCACAGCTATGACAAACCTTACTCTAAACATCTCATTGTAGCATACAACAATGATGTCATCCTGTATAACATGCAGTCTGACAGTATTCAAGACAAACATGTGCTGTGGCAGTAACATTAACTACTGTGTTTGCAAACTGCTTTACCTGCATATATAGGAGTTCTAGTTTGATGGCAAGCAACTCACATGTCTGTACATGCACCTATCATTTTTGAGACAATTTTACTCAGGGATGTAACTCCACATCCATGTCCTACACTCCTCCCAACATGTTTTCCTCAGCATACAATGACGCAAACATACACCATAAAGTGCAAAGTGACAATGTTACTGTCAGACACTTGTGGTGTTGCTACTGTGACATTGCATGGCATTCATATTCTATACCTACACAGGTGTAATGTTCAAATCAGGTCCAGTCTACTGATGTGTGTGTGTGTGTGTGTGTGTGTGTGTGTGTGTGTGTGTGTGTGTGTGTGTGTGTGTGTGTGTGTGTGTGTGTGTGTGTGTGGTTGGTAATACATTATGGCCATTGTATGATCTTTGGAATCATTCTTCATTGGACTACCACTAGTAATTCTTTCACACAGACCAATGCATCCACCATCCTCCTTTTTCCACTTTTCACATGACATCCTTCCTGCAGAGGAGTGGAGGATGTCCTCATGTCAAAAATGCATACACACACATCATAAAGCACAGTCCTTTCATGAGCCTCTGCAAGCCACCTCAAGACCACTTCATGTGTGATTGCTAATTCTGACATGGTGTGATGCAGATGTCCCATATGGACAGTGGCAGGATATAATGCAATCAAACAAGTATACACATATGCACAATAGGCTTACTATCTTTTACAGGATATAATAATGCCTAGGATATCATGTGATGTTTGTCATTCACCTAATAATGTTCTATAACCCTTTGAACAGCTGACATGTTAATGTTTCTGTTACTGACATGTGCTATATTGAGGTGTGGATATACAGTGTGGTTACAAAAGGGTCTTACTATCTGTGATGTGAGCTAATGTATTTATGGCCACTGATACCATTGCAGTACATGCTCCTTTTATAGCACCTGTAGTAATATGTCTCCTGGGAACTGTTGACATTGCATGATACACAGTTATGTATATTGTTGGTGTATTAGGACATGTGCTTTTGTAGTGGAGCAGATCAACCTTCTTCACAGTTTATATTCCACCATCACAGTGACATCTGCAGTATGGCACAGGTTTGAATATGTCTACATATCATCAGTAAATGTTCTGTGATTGACATCAATATCAATTCATATTGATTACATGGTAACATAAGTTTTGTCTCATACACATGGTCATTATGCTGTGATATACACAACCAATGTATCACATGTTTTGATGCAATTGCAACATTGTGGAATTCATGGCATGTGCAGTTGTCTTGCTACCACACAAGGATTATTGAGGTGGTCAGCAGCACCACTGTGTGACTATTAGCATTTGTGTCAGGAAATGTTCTGCATGGGCCACAAACAACTGATCGTTAATGTGGCCTAATATAACTTCAGGCAACTCAAACAGAGCTTGCCCGTGAAACACATATATGTTGTGCAAGTGTTATAAGAACGTAACATTGGTACAGTTGTATGACTGGGTGCATAGCAACAGTGTGTGGAATGTGATGAATGACCTAAGCTGTATGGAGGTCTTGTCATAAATCATTTATTCCAATATATATGAAATGTTAAGTGGAATATACAACTAAGCACAAATCTATGTGTGGATCATCAGACAGATCTACTACAGTAGACTGACTTACCTTAACACCAAATCCCAGATAACCGAGACAAAAGCAATGAACAGACCAGGCTACCGAATGTACAAAACATTGTAACCTCACACTGGGAAAATAGTCAGTCATCCAACACCACCATGAAAACAAACCACACTAAATTCAACCCATCCAACAGGGGGCTTCACCCCACAGACCTCCTACACCCCTTACTTAAACATACCAACTCCGAGATTGCACTACAGTGTAGAAAAGGGCAAAGGTCACCTTGTTGCCAACTGACTCTTTTCCCATGTTAAACTTCTGATATTTTGCCGTTCGGTACCCTGGTCTGTTTAGTGGTTTTGTATCAGTTATCTGGCCTTTGGTGTTAAGGTAAGTCGATTTACTGAAGTAGATCCCATCAGACATACCCACCCAGAAGACATAGTCATTGTCTCACATGTCTCCACCCTGCTGCCACTGGCCATCAACCAAAGTATACATGCAAACATTACTCAGTTTTTATTTTCAGCAAGACTGCACATCTATGCTCTCTCAATGTCTAATAAAACAGAAGTAATGGACCCTGACAACATCCCAGGTTACCTATAGCATGACTTAAAACCTGACCTAACAGACACAGTTGGAACCATACAAAAACACAGCCTCCTGTGTTTCCATAGAAGGGTATACAGCAATATGCATCCTTCTGACTCAGGGGGACCATCACCTGATGCATGGAGTTATAGACCAATCCTAACTCTCCTCATCTGTGAGGTAGGCCAAGGAGTCATCATGGACCGTCTCTAAAATGACACAGTTAATAGCTCAACTGTGTACAAAACCCACATTTGATTTGTTCAGGCTACATCATGTCTGTTACATCTATTCACTGTCTTCAAGAGAGTTAGCAAGGGCATGCATGATGACAACACTATAAGCCTGTGTAACTTGACATGGCCAAGGCATTTGACACAAATCAACAGTCAGGTGTTACAGAGAAACTATCACAAGTGGCCATAAGCACCTACATCACCAAGTGGGTAGACAACCGGAACATATACGTGACAGACAAATAGGTTACTGTGTGTGAAGTCACCTCTATCTAGAGTCCAATAACCAAGTCCATATCTTGGGCCCTTTCCAGTCCATTATTTAAGTATCAGACATCAACACTGACTTACACATCTTTTTTCCGACCAGCTTTGTGGAGAACTGTAAACATAAGGCAATCATTAAATCCAAGTGTGGTATTGGCATAATGCATACAGTATCAACACATACAAAGGACTAATGCCACAGTCATGGGGCACGGTAGCTGAAAGAAACTCATGGGGGGATTAGTTCCATTATAAATGCAAATATACAAGATAATTACAATATGGACAATGCACCCCTATGAGCAGACCAAGTGGTATGCACCGGTCAACTAGCCAGAATTGCTCGTTATTTCTAATACAGATGTAACAGTGTCCCTCAGAACACCGCTGGCAGATGTTACATTTTGAAGTAGGTGTGCTTGATTCCCTTCAGAGATTGCTGATGAATCATAATAATTGTACAAGTATGTTCTTGTAGAACCATCTATGATCGCTCACAATCGCATATGTTATGCGGAAGACAAAGGGTTACTGGTAGTATTATTTTGTTATTGTACCTGATTGTGCATGCTTCTGTCTACTGTTGTCCATGGCCTGTTACTATGTGTCCTGCTTGGTTGCAACCTCTGCTGATATTACATTCATATTCAGGCAATTCATTTTGCACAGCTTCACAATATGCACATAATCCCTGCACATAATCCCTATTGTATATAGTATCCCTCATATATGTCCTGTCTATTGTTCATGTCAGAATGCTTATATCACAAAGTATCCACTCCACTAGTATGTCACCTTGTGTGACAGTCACATAATATACAATAACTGTGCAGTCCATACTGTATCATGTCAATATGTGATTGTGTTTCATGGTAAAAACTGTCTTCAATAACATGCCCTCATCTGCTGTACATTGCCATGTTTCACCTGTCCTCTTTGCCTGTGTTCATTCCTACAATTCATCTGTGTATCCCTTTTCAATATATACACTTCCCCTGACTATTTATTCATAATGCAGTCTATCTACCCTTACTGATCATTTGCACAACTTTTATTCAGCATTCCTGACACAGGTTTCCACAATACTTAACACTGTGTACACTTTCATGTAACGTGTTGGAATGATATACATTGATTTATTAATAACCCTGGTAACCACTGTGGCATTCCACACAATCCTACAGAACTAGTTTGTCCGTAGGTAAACAAGTTTACATGACTGATGCTGTCCATGTTGCTATACACAGTTTACTGGCTGGCAAAACCGCTCTTATTTACATTTAAATGTGGTGCGCAGCATGCATATGTAATTAGCACAGCTGCTCATCATGCAAGCACATAAACTCCTATATGTAATTTACTGAATTCTCTAGGAAAATCTTTTTCTTCAGACCAGCCTCAGAATTTCAGCAGAAAAAAACAGAACTGATTAGCATATGTTGTATAATTTGGTTACTGAGTTAGTCGTATCATTTAGCTCCTGGTCTTAGTTCCTAGTTACTAAGTACAACTGGCAGGCATCTCTTGTCTATACTCTAGAGCAGTCAGAGTGTTCATTTACAATTCTATGGCTGAAAGTGCTTCCACAGGCAATAGCAACTCTCTTTCTATAAAGCATCCACTTTAGAGCTCATGATGAAGAAGTTCATTAAGCCTCAGTTCTGCTTGTCCTAAATGATTGCTAAATTTGGCTGTGGGGTGTAATTAATGGTATCCTCTGTGACCATGTCAGTAGAAATGTTATTAAAGAAATGGCACCAAATACAACAACTAAATCATAATATGCAGGGGAACAAGATATAAAACATATAATTGAAGCATAAAATAATCAGATAGCTTCAGAACAACCACTGAGTACAAGTCACAACTCTCAACTGTACAGATTTTTGCAGAATGCCCAGATTTTTACCTCATATTTTTGGTACATTTCTCATAAAATTGTGGTTTTCTGGCCAATTAGTGGCAAATCATTAAAGACTGAAGTTAGAAAATAATGACAGACATTTGAGTTTCAAACTTCATGTGCTTCAGAAAATTCATGCTAATGTAAAACCTGTTATTCTATCAACTGTATAATTTTGTGAGAGCAATATTTAAAAACTGTCCCTATTTTTGGGCCTTTGCCCCACTTTTATTTATAGTTTCATCCAGATTTCTTGCTCTAAGAGGTTGAGAGGTATGGTACAAGTAAATACCCAAATTAGTATATAATCAGTAAAATATAGTTATAATAGAGGTTTTAAAATATTGTATTGGCAACAATAAAACTATTGTAATTTAATATGCATCTGTAAAATACGTAAATTTACAAAGCAAGTTGATTTCAAACATATAAAAAAGGACAGAGTGATCATATGTATGAATCTGACACACATTACAACTGATATAAACATTAACCCATCATGAAGACTTTGCAGTATCGTGCATTAATTAGGGCATAAGTAGCCGAATCTGAGGATCAATTTCATTGACCTCAAGATATTCAGTGAATAAGATAGTCATTCTCTTCCAGAAAGTTTGTCACTACAGAAAGAGAAAATTGATTTTAGAATCCCTTTTTATGTTTCTCTATGCTCAGGATAAAAGTAAACCACATAACAGGGACTTTATAAACAATAGCAGAGAAGATTTTCCAGAAAAACTGCTTCAGGGATGCTTTGAGAGGGCAGTCTTCTAAGATACATTTTTTTGAGAAAACAGAACCTTAGATATGTTCTAAACAGCAGCACATAATCAGTATGCTTGGTTTGAATCACTGGAGAGACATATAGAGAAACTAATTCAATTGACCTTAAGTTTTATGATTGATCATGAAATGTGCAATACTGCCAATCATTAGCGGACCGGAGTTCCGCTGTGGCGACCCCTAACCGGGAAAAGCTGAAAGACACAAACAAACAAACCAAATATGATTCTAGTTTGTAATTATATTAGCAGATATGAGGAAATTATACCAGTAGTGTGATAAGCATATTTCTTTCAGTGTTTTGATGATAATATGATCATTGTAAATCATAGCTACAGTATGCTGTTTAGTGTTAATTTGAATATTTGCTAATCTTCAAAAGGTTCTTATCATCATCATCATCATCATCATCATCATCATAGGAGTACCAGTTCCTGGTATAAGCGGCTATTTTTCTTATGCCAAAGAGGATATTATATTTTACTATCAGCCTGATTTTGAAGGAGTAAAAATCACCCAAAGGTGAGCTTTTAAATTTCCCTAGGCTGTGAAGGAGGGATAGACAGTCTGCCTTGGAATAATCATCATCATCATCAAAAGTTATGACTGAAAAACACCCACATGCAATTAATTTTCTCAATGGTAGGAGCAGAATTAATGTTATATTTTGTAAGACTTGACCTAAGGTACCAAGTTTTTGATCAGCAATTAAATCAGTTAATTCAAGTACATGCAATTTGATAAAAAAATGAATCATAAATTAATAAGGTGACATAAAATAAGGATTTAAAAATGGGTTTTAACATAAAAATGTATTTTTCAATACCAAACATCCTACTCTATTTCTTAATATCTTTAACAAGATATCTGATTATTTTAGGTAGAGATATAACATTTGTTGTTAATTGGGTTTAAGAAAATAAATGGGTACCTGCTGAAATTCTATTAATTATAACTGCAGTCCTCAGAACTGTGAAACAAAGTTCAAATGTGGGAGAAATACATGAAGTCCAGCAGTGTGGGATCTCATAGTATCCCCCTTCTCTGACATTTGGCTGTCTCAGAGTAAAGATAATAAGTATATATAAGTAGTAATCATAGGGTTTGGGGATTGCAGCCCCCTCCCACACATATACACACAATGCATGAAGCAGTGTATGAAAGCCATTCTGAAAAAATGCTAAAGAGATGTAACTGAGTTTCCAAACTGATTGTGTTTTGTGCTAGAATTATTATCAAAAAGCCATTTCATATAAAGTTAAAAAAGATAATAGAAGCAATATGAGTAAATGTTTAAACTGAATTATTCTTGGGTATTTGTAAACTGAACAGGCAAAACAGACTACTGAAAAACAAAGTAGAGAAGAAACCACGCAGTAGCACAAAACGAAGTGATAAAGCGCTTTTCGTTTATTCCAATAAACAAACTTCTTCAGATCAAGTAAAACAAAAAGTCACAGTTTAAATACTCTCTGGGCTGATACTTACAAAGTCAATGAACTACTTAAAGTGAAAGCTGACTTACAAGACACGCCCCATTTGCAAACACAACTAGACTAAAAACTGCTTCTAAAGTAAAAGCTAAAAATCCAAATAGTCAGACTAAAAGTACAACTAGCGTTGTCTATAAAAAATGTGTATATCTAGCCTACTACTAAACTAATAAGGCAAAAGTAATAATTACAAGTGCATAAAACTCCGCTGATGTTTATAAAACTGAGTTAATACAAATACCTGTGTTAGTGCACTAAACTGTGTATGTTGAAGCACATCTGATGTACAAAACATAATTGGTAATGAGTAATGTACCAAGATAAAACTACAAATTCTCAGCAAAAAAATACTCAGCAAAAAATACACATAAGGTCACTGAACCAAGGTGCTCAAAAGCATTAGAATAACTGCGTCGTGCTAGTGTGGAAGATGACCTGCCACAGCCTACCTGTTGAGGCTCCTAAGTTTAAGAACACTACTTAAAGAACAGTTCTCATTCAGACCTGGTGAACTGTATGCGTTGAGTCTAATTTGCCAAACCAGCTCTCGCTCTTCTAACTTAAGTGGGAGAGGAGCACCCCTGAAGGCTTGTGTAATTTGGTCAATAATCAGAAATTTAAACATATGGTTGGGATAAACTAAAATATGTTTTGCTAGTGCATTGTCAAGTTTCTGCTTCCTGATCGCATAAGTGTGTTCATAAATGCGGTCACGTAGGCGTCGTTCTGTTTTGCCCACGTAGAAAGCTGTACAGGTTTGGCACATAGCTAAATAGATCACCATTCTTGAATTACAGTTAGCTCTTAGGTTCAACTTGTATTCATAATCGTGAACTTTAAATCTATTGGATTCCAAGATGTATTGACAAAAATTACACGCCTGGGGGGTGCTCAATTCAGGGGTGCTCCTCTCCCACTTAAGTTAGAAGAGCGAGAGCTGGTTTGGCAAATTAGACTCAACGCATACAGTTCACCAGGTCTGAATGAGAACTGTTCTTTAAGTAGTGTTCTTAAACTTAGGAGCCTCAACAGGTAGGCTGTGGCAGGTCATCTTCCACACTAGCACGACGCAGTTATTCTAATGCTTTTGAGCACCTTGGTTCAGTGACCTTATGTGTATTTTTTGCTGAGTATTTTTTTGCTGAGAATTTGTAGTTTTATCTTGGTACATTACTCATTACCAATTATGTTTTGTACATCAGATGTGCTTCAACATACACAGTTTAGTGCACTAACACAGGTATTTGTATTAACTCAGTTTTATAAACATCAGCGGAGTTTTTATGCACTTGTAATTATTACTTTTTTGCCTTATTAGTTTAGTAGTAGGCTAGATATACACATTTTTTATAGACAACGCTAGTTGTACTTTTAGTCTGACTATTTGGATTTTTAGCTTTTACTTTAGAAGCAGTTTTTAGTCTAGTTGTGTTTGCAAATGGGGCGTGTCTTGTAAGTCAGCTTTCACTTTAAGTAGTTCATTGACTTTGTAAGTATCAGCCCAGAGAGTATTTAAACTGTGACTTTTTGTTTTACTTGATCTGAAGAAGTTTGTTTATTGGAATAAACGAAAAGCGCTTTATCACTTCGTTTTGTGCTACTGCGTGGTTTCTTCTCTACTTTGTTTTTCAGTATTCTTGGGTATTACTTAAAAGAAGTGACACCTTATGGAACAATGTTATTTTTGTAACACAGCATATCAATAAAAAATTGAGACTGTATTTATCGCATCTAGTAAGGTTTAATTTGATTTCTCCAATAATATCTTGTTATTTAGTATACTAAATAAATATATTAAAGGACAGCATTCTTTTTTCTATGAATATGTATGTTAACTTAAACACTGTATGTGTTAAGTAAATGTAGGCTAGAACTAATGTAATTCTGAATACTTACTGGTTCCTAATTTAAAAACACCACTCCAAGAAACAACTCACCAAAGAAAGAAAAAAACACTAAACAACTGGAGAAATGGTCACCATCCACTTTTACTGTGTTCCCTATACATCTTTAGATTAACAAATGCCCAAATATTTAAATATTTTACCCTGTACATATAAATTATTCATGCTATATGTCTATGCATTTATAAAATAATGCACACTGAATCATTTCATCCTATACATGTAAATCTAACTACATATTAAGCCCATGGGGCCACAAAGTTCCAAAATTAATAATATATCTACTTTCCATCCTTAACAAAATATGCCCATATTCCATGCCTTGTACTGCATAAGGTTTGTTTAAAACAGAAAAAAAAAATAAACTGCTAGTGTTACCATTGGTACTGCAAAATATATCATCCTTGCCCACTTTATGATAATCTCCACGCCCATGATATATTGCATGACTCCATACTCGGCTAATAATTTTTTGAGTGCAGACAGCATGCATCCAGAACATTTACTTGATTTTCTCCCTTATGGAGAATTCAAGCGCATTAGTGACAATGTTCATGACAGAACCACATTGGTTGGGGAATTTAACATTGTTAGATGCAAGTTGGCGAAGAGAGGGTATTCTAGCCAGGTGTTAAATAGGGCTGAGGAAAAAGTGAGAAAGCAAATAGCTGGTTGGAGAGTATGGAATCATGCAACACATCATGGGCGTGGAGATTATCATAAATTGGGCAAGGATGATATATTTTTTGTTAACAAATTTTCCCCTTTTTCAGCTACATTGAAGGTGTTAGTGCACAGGTGTTGGCCTATTATACAGCAGGATGAGGAAGTGGGCAACATTTTCAAGGGCAGGGTTGTTTTTTTCTCATAGTAGATTTCACAACCTGAAGGAATTATTGAACAGTGGGGTAAGTAGGATGGAAACTGGTTCTAACACACTAGGCACCTTTAGATGTTGAAGGTGCAAGGTGTGTGACAAAGTCAAGAACATTTCAGGTACTTTGATTAATGGAAATAAGTTCATTGCCCTGGGATCTTACAATTGCAGTACCAGTGAGGTTGTTTATGCCATTGGATGTGATTGTCTACCTGTAAAGTGGTATACAGGCCAAACCAGAAGAATGGTGAAAAGAAGAATTATGGGGCATTTGGGGGATGTGAGGCATGTTAGATTTAATAATCCTGTGGCCCAGCATTTCCACGCTGTTCACAATGGTAACACTAGCAGTTTATTTTTTTCTGTTTTAAACAAACCTTATGCAGTACAAGGCATGGAATATGGGCACATTTTGTTAAGGATGGAAAGTAGATATATTATTAATTTTGGAACTTTGTGGCCTCATGGGCTTAATCTGGAGTTAGATTTACATGTATAGGATGAAATGTTTCAGTATGCATTATTTTATAAATGCATAGACATATAGGATGAATGATTTATATGTACAGGATAAAATATTTAAATATTTAAGCATTTGTTAATCTAATGATGTATAGGGAATAGGGATGTCGGGAGGCATACGTACTGTACTGATTTCAGTACAACTTCTTTAGAAGAGGAAGTAGCTTTTTAATTAAAAAAATACATATTTTTCTTTTTTAAACAGCATTGGCTCCTTTAAGTATGCTGACTCCTTTAAGTTACATTTCATGGCTACATACCAGCCAGTCAGAATTGAGCTCACGTCATGTCCGGCTGGCTGGCTGCGAGCGGAAAATGTGCATAGCTTGAATATTGGATTATGGTGGAGGCAGCCGCATAATCATTGTTGGTTGTAGTGAGTGGAAGGGCAAGGCAATCAGAAATGGATGGTGATGTGAAGGTAATCAGGTGAATGGATTATCAGGTCATTGTGGTGAAGGCAATCAAGTGAACAGAATTTGTGTGTGTGTGTGTGTGTGTGTGTGTGTGTGTAAATGCCCCCACATAATACACCTGCTGGGTGTAGGTGTTCAGGCTCAAAACCTGTACCTTTGCTTCAGGGTAAGAAGAGCCTAAAATCCCTAACCACCACCATTTCTGAACTTTGTTCAGATTTGTTTTTCTAACAGTTGTGAGCTATGGTGAGAAGTGAGAACTGAAGTTGTATTTCCCCTATTATTGTTTTTGTTGTTTGTCCAGGTTTTTTGTGTTAAGGTGTGAAGTGAGAACTGAATTTGTATTCCCTCATTATTGGCTTTGTTTGTCCAGGTTTGTTGTGCTATGAGGTTGAGAGCTATCTAAATGATAGCCATTAAGTTTCAGTCTTCCTATTTTTCAAACTGCTGATTTAGCATAGTGGTATGTTGCACTGACTGTAGTGCATATGGTTCTGGGTTCAAGACATGCATGGTGGTAATACAGCATTTTATTCTAGCAACTTTCTAAAATTATACAAGCAATGTTTAAAATGTGTCCCTGGTTTTTTGGCTTTTGTCCCCCCCCCCAATAAATGTTGGCTTTTTCCAGATTTCTTGTGCTGCAAAGTTCAGAGATACAGCTGAGTGTCGGGTACATTTTACAAGGAGCTGAGAGCTGCAGGGGAACTAAAGTTTAGTGCTGCTTATGCTGAGTCTGCTTGTACTGTTAATAGTACAACAGGTAGTGTACTTGCTTTCGATGCAGAAGGCTGTGGGTTCTTCTTTCACAGTAGGTAGATGCATTGCTGATACTGTACTGTGTTGTAAAGGGGGGTGGATGCTATAGTCCTTCTTGGCGAAGATATCTAGTAGTAACTATGAGCTTATTATCTGTTTGCCATCCATTCCCTATTGCAATATTACTAGCGTACCATTTTTTTTGAATGCAACATAGGCAATTTATTCCTCAAGGGCAACAGGCACTTTATTTGTAGATGAAACCATGAAATATAAAGTTGTTTGCTAGCAGGAGCCTCTTCATTAGTTACAGATTTCTTTAATGCGGAATTATGTAGATGGCTTTTACTACTTCAGAGATTGTGCGTATTTACTGATACTGGTGGCCTGCAGAAGTTTGAGTATACTTTTATGATGGAAATGTTCTGAATTGGGCTGTTTTGTGATTATTGGTGCATGCATTTTGTTTCATTCTTTACTGGAAAATGTTCAAAACAATAAATTTAAAACGCTCTCTAACAACTATACTGTATTGTACAAGGAAAATAATTTAATACAATCAGGAAGGTGTATCAAAGAGCAGGTGTATGTTTCATGTGCAAGGGGCCTATGATTTAAAAACAGCCCAAAGTTAATCTTTATCTGCCACTGGCAAAATGTATTTTTTTTTAATGTGGGTTTCAATGCTGTTTCAATGAATGTGAGTTTCAAGGGCAGAGAAGTTTTAATGCTAAGTCTAGTTTCATTGTGAGACTGCATTGCTTTGTTTAGCAGATATTTCTTGGTGTTTGTGGTGTAAAATGCAAAATAAAACTTTTCTGGCAAATCATTTAGGAATGAAGTCACTAAATAATGACCTACGTTAAGTTTCAGACGTCATAATCTTCAGAAAAATGCATGCTAAAGCAAGACCTGTTATTCTATCAACTGTCTTTAGTTTATACAAGATCAATTTTTAGTACTGTTTGTATGTTCCCCAATATATTTGGCCTTGTCCAGATTTCCTGCATTAAGAGGTTGAGAGGTATGTGCAAATAAATCGCTTTATAGAATTAGGAATATCCAGACCTCTCAACTGTCCCCAATTTTGGCACAAAATGTTGCTCTCCCCCTAATAATCCCTCCGCAAAATAGCAATTTTGGAAGAAAACGTGGAGGGTTTACAATTATAAATAACTGTAATGATCAGAGTTATACATTACTTTTATTTCAGAAATGCATGTAGATTCTCTAATTTTGTCAACTGCTCAAGTTAACAGTGCTCATATTAAAATGGTGACCCTTCTTTGATAGGTTCCCAGCTGTATTGTCTGGCAATTTTGTATTTTTGCATCACATTTTTGGTCCGTTTTTCATAAAATTGCAGTTTTCTGGCAAATTAGTAGCAAATCATTAAGGACTGAAGTTAGAAAATAATGGCAGATATTTGAGTTTCAGATTTCATACCTTTCAGAAAATTCATACTAATGCAAGACCTACTACTATTCTATTATCTTTCTAAGTTTATAAGAGCAATATTTAAAAAAATGTCCTTATTTTTGGGCCTTTGCCTCAGTTTTATTTACGAGTTTTTGTTGCTCTAAGAGGTTGAGAGGTATGTGTGTGTGTGTGTGTGTGTGTGTGTGTGTGTGTGTGTGTGTGTGTGTGTGTGTGTGTGTGTGTGTGTGTGTGTGTGTGTGTGTGTGTGTGAGGTAGGCAGGTAGCATACCTCTCAACTGTCCAAATTTTGCAAAATGTCCAGATTTTTGCCCCATATTTTTTGTCTGTTCCTCATAAATTTTGTGATTTTCTAGAAAATCATTGAAGGCTGAAGTTGCTAAATAATGACAGACATTTGAGTTTCAGACTTCATGTCCTTTAGAAAAATTCATACTAGCACAAATCCTGTTATTCTAGCAACTTTCTCATACTAGCACAAATCCTGTTATTCTAGCAACTTTCTAAGTTCACCAGAGCATTATTTAATATCTGTCCCTGTTTATTTTAGGCTTTGTCCATATTTCTTGCACTAAGAGGTAGGTAGGGGTGTGTGTGTGAATGAAACACCCTAGTTAGGGGTAGCAGGTGGTTAGTAATTTACTTAAGCTCAAAACCTATACCTTAGTTACAGAAAACAAAAGCATGAATCCTCTACCCCAACTAGCATGCTGCATTTTTCAAAGAACTGAATTTCAGGTTCATTTTCAATTCAAGGAACCGAGTTTGAGTGAATCTATATTATATTACTGAAGAGGCATTACAGCGAATGCCTCTTCATCTACACTAAAAGAGCGAACCGTGAATTACGAGACTGGCCGTAGCTTGGCTGGGGAGCGGGGTAGCAGTTTGATAGCTGTGAGTACAAATTTGAAAATCCTAGCTACACCCCTGATAGGGAACACAGTAAAAGTGGATGATGATCGTTTCTCCAGTTGTTCAGTGGTTCCTAATTTAAGCCTGACTTCTACATATGAACCCTTATGCCAAAATGCTTTGCAGCCTTAGTTAATTTTAAATTGTTACTACCAGGTCTCATAGCATTGCCTATATTCTTTTCTGCCTCCGCCATTGCATATTTCTAAATTTAGAGCGAATTTATTTATAGATAATCTACATATCTATGTCATTACTTGAGTCACTGACCTCTGCAATTTATTCATGTTTATCATTACAAATTATTGCTCCATCTTTAAATAATTTACATGCTTACAGAGTACAGAGGTATACATGTAGTATTATGCTCAGAAATTAAGAAATAATATCCCTGATTATAACTTCCATAATAATATATTCAAGTTTACTACAAACAGCACTAGTGAGACTAATTGTTATATTGTTCCCAGGGACAGTGGTAGGTCAGCCTTTGGGCAGGGGTTCTACTGTGGCATTCTCCTTGTCTCAGGCATGTATCTGCTGGAGGAGGCTAAGACTTGAATAGTTTTAAGAAGGAATTGTTGAGGCTATATTTAGTACTGACTAGGACACAGCCTGGTGTGTTGTCTGGACTCACCAAGCACCTTTGGTTTTGGAGAGGGCACTGAAGACCTTTTCTGAGGTAATTGCAGATGGAAACAGAGAGTGAGTAATAAGATGGCGGGAGGAAGGAAAGGAAGATTGGGACGTAGTTGGAACTAATTTTATCTGTCAGTGTATTGGCAATGTCTTCATGGTCAAAATAGATGGTACCGTTTGAGGTCACTTCTATGAATCACTGAATGTTAAATTTGAGTTTATTCCTTAGCGTCACAATCCTTTTTCTTTTATTACAGGGTTTATCTATACAGGGTTCCATCAAAAGGGTTTGTTTCTTAAGTTGCTGTCATATTTGTAACAGGTAGGGAGACTTTCTTTGATATAGGAGTTAAGGTGGGAGTACCAGTTCCTGGTATAAGCGTCTATTTTTCTTATGCCAAAGGGGTTATTGTATTTTACTATCAGCCTGATTTTGAAGGAGTAAAAATCACCCAAAGGTGAGCTTTTAAATTTCCTTAGGCTGTGAAGGAGGGATAGACAGTCTGCCTTGGAATAATCCCTGAATATAGCAGGGTTTGATGCAGATTTGGGTTGGGATTTAGGTAAAATAGAATGGTGTTGTGGTCAGATTTGATCATGAAGGGAGGGACTTAAGGTGTGATGCAGACTGTTTCTATATTTGTGAGAATAATGTCAAGAAGATTGGCTCACCTTGTAGGACAGGATATTAGGCGGTCAAGACAGTTGCTATTTATAAAGTTAAAGATCCACTGTGCATACTTTTCTTGCTTGTGGTATATGTTTGCCTGTTGATGGACATGTAGCTGAAACCACCAAGATTCTACAATCTTCTACACTGCTGTAATTTACATAAACTGCAAGAAATAACCCAAGAATCCTTTGCATCTGTTGAATCCTGGCTAGACAACTCACAACTAACTCCTCAAAACACTAAACTTCTACTATTCACCCGTAAAATAGTTACTTAAAATGTCTTCAGTATCACCTCATTAAGTAAAATGCAGATTGACCAGGTTCCTCATACAAAACTTTTTTGGAGTTTTAATTGGCTATATCATGAAGTTCAAACTCCACATCCAAACTGACATCAAACAAAAAAATAAAAACTTGGCTTATATATATAGAACTAAACCACTCCTATCCGACAGAATCAGGGAAACAGTAGCAAAAACCTGCTTCCAGCCAATGCTACTGTATGCCTCTCCCATTTTCATAAATCTGCAATCCAACCTAAAAACAAATCTTGAACAATGTTATAACAAAAAAGGTTGATTTTTTTTGCAAATTACCCTACAGAACCCATCAGTGTGTAGCCTTTAAGAACCTGAACTGGATCAAACCAACTCATTATCGTCACTAAAACCAGCTCATAGTTGTTCAAAGTGTAATCCACAACCCTGATAAATGCCCTGCCCTAAAAGATGTCCTTCAAACTAATGTCCAAATATAGCCTCTCAAAAGATAAAATGTTGCTTTCTATAACTAAATCTCAGAATAGAGCTGGAGATGTACTATACTCCTAATGCATATTAAATATCTGGATGCCCTCCCACCACTTCTTAAACAGTTGGAAAAGCAACACGCATTTAAGGTAGATAAAGGGGAATGCCTTACAACATTCTGGCTACGTAAATGTCCATCAGCAAGACAGAATGCCACAAACGTCTGTTCACATAACTCCTAAACCCTCCTTGAGCAGCTCCTTATGCCCCATTTCTTCCTTCACTGGCTGTTCTTTCTCCATCTTTGTTTATCTGTATGCCATTCCTTATTATTACCATTATTTCTACAACTACTGCCTATTACCCTACCCACTTTTTCACTAATGTAATACTTCCCTCCCCATTACCTCCTCTAATATGCCTAACCAAGGAACTTGGTCTTCAATACCATTCCTTCTGGAACAGTCAGAGTGGTAATTGCCACTACCTATATACATGCATACATACATACGTACACTAAATTTTATTACATTGCTGTCCTAGCATAAACATCATGGAAAAGCATATCCAAGTATAAGTCTCATGATGCTTATCAATGTAAAATGCCTTTATAGTTCTACTTACAATACATTTTGTTGTCTCTGTGGACTATTTTCACTAATCAGTGCTTTAAACACATTTTCTCCAGTGTCAGTTGTACCTTGCAATTTTATAACCTTTACCACTGTAATCATTTCTGCTATTGTTAGCACTGTTTGACTGACTGTTGTAATTGTAATTATTTGAAGCTTTTCTTTCTGGCCCTCCAGTGAAAACTGGTTCATTTGCCCAGTCACACGTGGTAAACAAATGTGAAATATAATAATAATAATAATGATTTGTTTTAAATTTTATAGTTAAGGACTCTAATTTGTTGAGGTAGGAGTCATGGGTAGTGGGAGACAGAGGAAGAGCTCTGTAGTTTACAGTAATGTGGTAATTGAACTTATTCATTCAAATGAGGATTTTCAGGAATTCAAGGTTGTTATCTTGCTGGAATAACTGCAAAGGAATGGGATTTTGGATGAATACTGATACACCCAGTCTAGATACATCACTTCATTGTCAGAGAGTCTGAAGTAGTGATAGGTACTAAGCCCAAGTAAGGTGGAAGCAATTTCACTCCACTGGTGCCAAGTTTCAGTATCTATACAGATGCGTATGAACTTAAGGGTCGGGAAGACTTCAGTGTCTGGCAATTTCTTGTTTAGAGTTTTAACACTGGCCTCACTGACATTTGTTAAGATGGAAAAGCCTACGAGACTGATTCTGCCTAAAAAGGTCACTATGGAAATAGAATGTGTCTTTGCCAATATGCAGTACTCCTGTAGTGATGAAGCAGGTAGGGCAGTCGGCTATGTACAGTCCATACCAGCTGATATACATTGGACCCCTCTGGAATGATTTCACTTACTGAAATTCAATTATTTTTCTGTCTGTGCTCTGGCATCATTTGTAGTAATGGTAAAATGCTGCTCAAGATTAACTGCTTCCCTTGCAGTGATGGAGAATTGCAATTGCCCATACAGTAAGGCCTTCCTGGGTTTGGTTCTGGTGGCTGTCAAAAAAGCAATTACTAGAGAATGGAAATTAAAGTCTAAACCAACCGTACTAGATGTAGTGAATATAGTAACAGAGATAAAAGAACTGGAAGTGGGATCTTTAGAAAATGGTAGGAACAAATTACATAGGAAAAAAATGGGAATTGTGTGAACAGAATAATGTTTTGGAGGAGGAATGAGGTTTAAGGGAAGACAGGTATTGAATGAGATGTGTAATGTTTGATTGACAATGACTGTATAGAAAATTATATGGGATGTATAATTTCTGCAACTGAAAATATGCCAAAACAATTTGTTTTTATTTATATAAATGCACGATTGTCTATGTCATAAGAGATAATTCAATAAAGATGTTTCTTATTTAAAAAAAAGACTATCTGCTTCCCAGCACCATTGACATACATTAAGAGCTCAACCATGTCTCTTTCTTCATCTTCCCCAGGGTGGAGCATCTAAGAACATTCACTTTCACATGGATAACAAATAGCTTGTATAAATATTGAAGATGATGGGATCTAAGGGTCCTAGTGACAATACAGATTATGTCACCTGAAAGACAGCTTTCATGCTATCCCTTTTCAGTCTGGTGGCTGGAACATCTTTAAGGCTGACTGTATAGTCTTCTGTGACTAGGACACTGTTATATGTGGCAGCATGCTTTTCAGCATGCAGCTCTGTTGACTGTTTAAAGAAAACTAGGAAATGTGTCTGTGTTGTGGGTAAGATGTGTATATGTTTCTGAGGTCTGGGATCTACCACTGCATTGTCTAGGAGGCCTTAGAAGAGATTATTTTCAGTTCCTCAACATCTGGGGATTTAGTGCTTGTTATGGTTGCTGTAACACAGGAATATGTTTTGTGCTGACAACCATGGTAAGTGGGATGGTAGCCTCCGATTTGTTAGGTATTGTCATCTCTCACAAGTGGATTCTGTATCAGGAATCAGCAGAGGTAGCCAGTGAGCATGAGGCAGTTGCTATCTTACATCAAGATACGTGTTGCTAGCAAGATGACACTTGATGAAGTAAGGGCAGATTGTAGTCCCATGGTGGCAGAGATTCAGTAAGCAGACAGCACAGCAGAATATATGAGGACAGTAATACTGCAGATGTGAAAGTGCAATAAATGACTGACTGCACATCACCTTAGATAAACAGTGATCAGCACAGCACTTCAAATGTTTAGAAAAAAATACAAGATACAGCTATTAGACACCGTGAGTATGTAATAAGAGCAACAGTGCAATAACTACATCGACCTACTGTAGTATATAGCAAGTGGCCAAAGCTAGTCTGCTATCTCCTTGGCAAGGTAAAAATAAAAATTAGCCCTATGGACAGGCACTCTGTATAACTGGCCAAAACTAGTCTAGTATTATCTAGGCAAGGTAAAATTCAGCTCTGTAGACATACATGCTATGTAGTACGATTGGAGCAAGTCAATAGTGGAAATTCCAAAGATGCAAACAGCTGAAATAACATTGCAATGATGCAAATGACTGAAGCACAATTAGAAAATGTAGTAAATGTAAAACTAAAATGGAAATAAAAATAAAAATAACAATCAACACTATGGTCGGGTACTATCTTGTTCAGTGGCAAAAACTAGTCAGGATTCAGCTTGGCAAGATAAAATTCAGCCCCACAGACAGGCATTTCCTATGTAGAATTATGGGATTGAAATAATGATGCTAGTTTTAGTAATGGAGACAGCTGAGGTACAGTCAGCAGAACAAAAGTACAAATCTTAATGATATAATCAGATGAAGAGTATACCTTTGCAGTACAGTCAGCAGAATGTAATGCAGTCAATAAGATAATAAATTAATAAATGTACAGTTTTTACACTGAGTAGTAAGATAGCAATACTAACCTGTAATGAGCTAGCTTATTAATGTACAACAATTAGATGGACAATAAGCAGACAACAGTTTCCACTATCAGATGATCCAATTGTTTGTTTGTGTCTTTCGGCTTTTCCCGGTTAGGGGTTGCCACAGCGGAACTCCGGTCCGCTAATGATTGGTAGTGGATTTTTACGTACCAGGTTACCAGCCCTGACGCACAACCTTCAACAAAGGCACACCCCATTCACGTATGCCTCCACACAGAAGACGCTCTAGCTGAGAATCGAACGGGACAATGTCTTGCTATGAGGCGACAGATGATCCAATATGCAGACAATAATTTCCATTGTCTGCAAATAAGTCAGCAGTAAAAAATTTGTATGGAGAAAAGCTTCTGAAATGCATAAATTGAATGAAAATTCAGGCCAGGAAACAAAAAAATACTCCCCATACAATGGCAAATAATCCACAGAAATATTTCAAATCACCTTTTATTGTTCAGCACTTTCATCCTAACCGAACTTCATCAGAACTTAATAACATCTATTAACAAGCATTTAAATACCCATCCATTCCACGTCCAACCAATTAAAAACCTGCACCAATTAACCATCAGCAAGTCATTCATTTTTATACACAATTACCCTCCTTATAGCTTGCTGCATATTCTTTCAAGCACACTCTTGTTTCAGCCTCATTCAATCCTGGGAATCTCATTGCATTCAACCTAAGTTGCCACTGAAGTTCTTTTTCTTCAGTTATATTATGCCATGATCCTCCCACTGGGTCCTTTAAAACTTTTACATAGTCATATATGCTTCAGTTAGAGAGAGTGGCATCTGAGGAGGGAGTGTTTTTGCATGAAATGAACTATTTGGTATAATTATGTACTGATAGGGGTATAGAAAACAATTTATTTTACTAATACTAGATGAAGTGGTCTGGAAGATAATTAATTGGAAATATCTACCATTGTTAAGGAGATCCAATAATAATTTTGTTGAAGTAAAAAATAAAAAACAGGAGGGGTTTGAGAATGCAATGATTTTAACATTTACTAATAACATGAAGGACTTAATGAGAGTAATGCGGGATAACTGGGCTTTAGTAACTGGTGACAATGATTTTATATGGCACATCGGAGAAAGCCCTAGATTTATTTTTTAAAGAAACAGAAATATAAAGGCATTTCTAGAAAATGAGAACAAACATGGGTTTATTGTAGCAAGAAAGAAAAAAAGGGGCTCTTACAAATGTGGGATGCGCCCACAATGTACATATACTATGAATGTAGAAACCCTGTACATAAAAATGTGGATTTCAAAATACAAATTAAGGAACATTTTAACTGCAACATAGTAGGAGTGGTATATTTGACAGTCTGGCTGGTGTGTTCTGGGTACTACGCAGAGAAAACCATTAGAGCTTTGCGTAAAAGAATAAACAAACATCTGTATGACATAAAGAGGGAATAGTTAAATAGTGCCTTAGTGGAGAACATATGACTATGTGAAAGTTTTAAAGGACTTTATGATGATGTGAGGTATTGCCAGCTATGCCAGGAAAAGTAGGGCAGTGGAAGTGTAACACATGCCAACACAGCTAGTTGGAGTTTTGTAAAGAATTACATGTCATTTGTGTATCAAACTGATTTGTATAGATGCTTGTGTTGAAAATGTATTTGTAAAGCTGCTTGTGTTAAAATGTACCACCAATGTGTCCTGCTGGACAGCAAAGAAATATACATGTATGTCAGACTGTACTATTGTATATATTATAACAGAGGATACTGGAAGAGAAGAGGTTAAGCTCAGCCCCAGCTAACGTTTAGAAAAATTCCCTGAAATTAAATTACTTAATTTAGACCATAAAGATTGTATCTAATAGGCCTCAAGGCAGCCGAAGACAAAAAGTCTGTATTATGAAGCCTTCTGTATTTTCCTTGGGGGTGAACTAATTGCTACTCTGGAAGGATGGAAGTTTGAAACTGTATGCCTTCCAGAAGCTGCAAAAGATCTTAGCAAAGTTCTAATTCTGTAAGTTAACACATCTGTGCTAAATCCTGAAGCCTCTAGTAAGGGGGATACTCTGGGAACTAAAATCAGGTAACCAGATGTGTGTGATGTCATTCTGTAATCAAGCACAAAAACTATGTTTTAATACTAGATGAAACAGTAGTCTTAAAGCACTCTGTTTTTGAAACCTGACAAAGAAGGATCTCTCGTCCACTTCATCTTGCCTTGTGTTGTAAGTAACCAGGGAATACTAATTCTTTAGATAAGTCAGAAAAAATATAGTGAGATTAGTTAACTACTGTTTTTCTATATCTACAGTATGCCAATCTATTCATCTGTGTTATTTTAATATTTCCTGTGACTGAAACTCTAGTGTTTTTTGTAAATAGATATTGAGCATTTTCATGTTATTTTATTATTTATTATTAAATATATTTAAACATTTCATTGTGGCTGGTCTTTTGGAGAATAGTTGAACCATTGAGAGTACTTTATTTATTTGGTGATGCTGTGGCCACTCCTGCAAGCCTTACTGCATTGGTCAAACACTACCATTTGTATTAGTATTAATTTCTGTGAGTATAATTGTGTACCCTTGAAAGAGCCTTAGAGCAGCTGGCTTTGGAGTGTCTGGCAGCAGTAACTACCTTATAGTCTAGGCAAAGAGTAGCATAGTGAGTAAATCTGTGCCAGTGATGAGTATGAATTCATGTATACATAGTTTTGTGAAACAGTATTCTGAATTGCTAGCTAAAGCTGCAGAATTCAGGGTGGAAGGGATTAGATCATTTGGATCTACAATAGTGTATAAGCTACTATATTCTTAACCAAAACTGTTTTGGATTGTTTGGGTTGTTGCTTTGGTGTACAATAAAGTGCTGTCTATTCCCACTTAGTGTTGTGGTCTTGGTGCAAGCTTGGCTTCTTTAAAAAGTGTTCTTCTTTATCTTTTGTACCAAGACATGGAACTTTCTAAACTAGATGGTTTGTTACAGTGTCTGCTTGTTTGTCAGTCCATCTCTCACTTTCTTAGTCTCAAATCTTTAGTTTAGCAGCAATGAATACACTCAGCATTAGCCTCTGCAGTATGGTGCATTGCATGGCTGACTGACTTCAATTTGAGCAGGAAAATGTTAAAGAGAAGCACAGACATTCCTCTCATAATCAATATAAAAAAGAAGCAAATGGAACTTTTTAATCAAATATTTCAAATGTTCTCTTCACTGTTTTTGTTACTACTAAACCTACTTTGTGCCTCTCTTCACAGAAGGAAGTTTCTAACAGACCCAAATAGCCACATTCTGTTTTACATAGACCTTTCAGTGATGGTGAGTCAAGTCCTGCTGTGATAAAGAAGTTGGCACTTGTAGAATCAGAGATCTCCTTTTTCTCAGTTTTATAGCTAAACTCCTTACAAATACTACAGAAAAGCAAGTTATGGTTGATCCTCAGTCTGGATCTGCCTTTGTATACATTTCATTGCACTCAGAAAAGGTTGCCAGAGCTAAGGTTCAAGTCCTCTTGGTTTCAGAAGCTACATTCCAGCACTAATAAAGCAGACCAAAAGCAGTATAGTTTTCCTGTGGTAAAGTCAACTGAGAAAGTGAACCAGGGACTGAAAATAAATCACTTCTAGTACCAAGTATCACAGTGAGTGGTGATTTATCCCTATTGCATCCTTTCTTATTCATCCTGTCATTCCCTTGCTTACTGTATCTCATTCATCTTATAGGTTCATAGGTGTGTACTAGGCTAATGGCCCAGCAGCGTTTACAAGCCTAGCCCAAAAAAATTGCCCCGGCACCATGTCACCCAATGTTAGTTCACAGTGCCCCTATCCAGTAGGGAACTGCAGTGATCCCTGGGGTGAATTTTCTGTTACCTATCCACTTGTCAAGATTACTCTTGAAGAGGGCCAGTGAGGTGCTCTGGTTTACATGAATGGGAAGCTTATTCTAGAGTATAAGGCAGTCTTTGGGAGATGAACCTGTCCCCTCCAGCATATTCTGTTAATTGTGATAATGAGGTTGTGACCTCTGGAGCGTGTGGCATGGGGGGAATTTGGATTTCTTTAGATGTAGCATTTCAAGTAGGGCTGGGTCAGACATGGCTTTGTAAGTCAAGCAGAGATCACCTCTAAGCAGATGATAAGACACTGAGAACAGCTGATGTTTTTGGGTCCGTCAATGTAGGACATGTGTTTAAGGCCTAGGATCCTTTTTGTGAGGTAATTTTGTGGCTGCTCCAGCTATTGTAGGTGTCTGGCCAGGTACATGCCGAACAGGGCATTATATTTGATGATTGGTCTAATGAGGGATGAGTAGAGAGGGATGATGACCTCTTTCTTCCTGGATGTGAAACCTGTGGTTATAAGATGTGCCACATAGAAGAACTTTCTGACCACAGTGGCAATGTGGTGGTCAAAGGTGAGGTAGCTGTCGACCTGGGTACCCAGATCTCTTATGGCCCCTTCAGTGTTCAGTGGGCTCCCATCAATGTGGTAATTCGTGGGAACTGAGTTTTTTCCAAAGAGGATGATAATGCATTTTTTGGAGTTAAGCTTCAAGTCATGATTCTGACACCAGTCATTGGTCTCAGAGAGGCCCTTTTGTAGGATGTCTGCATCACTTGGGGAGTTGATAATGACTCCTAGCTTGCAGTCATCAGCAAACTTGGTCAGCCAAAGTCCTTCTGTGTTGGCCTGGACTTCTGAGAAGTAGATGCCAAACAGAAGAGGGCCCAGGACTGAGCCCTGTAGGACTCCACTTGTGATGGGAGACTTACTTCCCTCTTCTCTTTGCAGCTCTCTCACACTTCTCCTTTCTACTCCTCTTCCCTCTGCATGCCTGTCTCACCTTTTCTCTGAGTTCTTCCCATGGTATCATTTCTTGCAACTATTCTCACTTGTCTCTTCTAATGTTTTTATAACTCTCTATATAATAATATGCTGCTATCCCTGTAGAATAAGCCATCTCAGTTATTATGGCTACAACTTATCCATAAAGCTCTGCTAAACAATAATTCCATTTTCCAACCATGTTTTGACATTGTTAACTGCTTATTGAACTAAATGTTGTAGCATATTCTTGCATCTATGAACAAACCTCACAGCATAAAAGTGCAGTCTAAAGCAAAACTTTAAAACAGTAAACTAGGCTCACTCAGTTGCCACCTAGCAGTACAAAATCATCGAAACAAGTGAACTTTTAGCCAAAAATCAACAGTCAAGAAATTATAAAATAATTTTAATCATGAATCCAAGGCCAAGCACTTTCTTCCCTTGTAATGTGGGACTTCATCAGAACAATAAAAATAAGATTTCACAGACTTAAATACCATTCAAAGATGCTTGTTGAATAAACATGTGATCCTTATTAAATAATTAGAAAGGAAATAGTTAAAAATCAACTCTTAAATAGGAATGGATCCCTTTTAAAAAGTATACTCAAACATTTATATGTAAATGCTGTGCATATAAAAACATATAATATTAAAATTTATATCTAAAAGTTATATTTAATGGTTAGTAGATATATGCAAAAAAAATCACGAGTAAAAATTCTGCCTTACAAATTACAGCATACACTAATATCTTGCGGGATATCCAGTCAACAAAAAAAAAATATATATATATATATATATATATATATATATATATATATATATATATATATATATATATATTACTACTACCAATCTAACAGTATAACTTTTGTGCTTTAATCTTTAAAATAGGTAGACTACATAAATTTTCATTTAACCCTGGTGGGGTGGTGGCATTTAATTTCAGTTGTCACTGTAATTCTCATTTCTTAATTTCCAATTCCCACAATCCTCCCCTTTTTTTCATTGGAATAATATCAAAAATGCCAAATCTAAATTTGGTGAACCACGGTCAAGCCAAAGTGTGTTTGAACAGGGCATTATTTAAATTCTCTTTGGAAATTGCATAAAGATGATTGTAAATGCTTTTCCTCAGCTGCCTCTCCATTTTGCCCACATAAAAACATTCACACTTTGTACAAATAGCAATATAAATAATGTCTTTAGTGGGACAATTACCATTTTTCAAGAAAATGGCAAAGGGTATATTCTGTAAAGAAACAGTGGAGCCTTCCAAAATAAAGGACCATTGTTTGCAGGTTCCACAACGAGTGGTAGCCTTGTAGTTAAGGGGGAATGGTGGTTTAACATGTTCAAAATAACATTTTAAGTTTCTACCCATTTTAAAAACAAAATGGGGTCTTGCCCCTAAGACCTCCCACAACTTTGGATTACCCTTAAAAATAACCCAATTTTTTATCATGATGTCTTTAATTTTTTTAAAACCAGCTCCAACTGGACCACCATACTATTGGTCAAATTTTGTACCACGGCATCCTTATTGATAGAGTGAGCAATTGTTTATCATCACCTAAAAGGGTTTGTATCTTGATCCCCACCCCTTTAAAACTTCATCACTAATTCTGAATAACATATCTGTACTATTTTGCTTAGTTCCAAACTGAAATTTAAATAGTTCAAACACATTCTGGCAGCTTGAACTAATTGTCCATTGACTATGTTCCTTTTAGTGCAATTTGGGTGTTTACTGTGGTAATCTAGATAGCTGTTGGAAAAGCCCAAAACTACACTACAACACACCGTACTATCTGAAACATCCCCCCTAACTATATATATACCAACTCTGGGATCGCACTACAGCAGGGAAAATGGCATTACTCCCCATGTTGGGCAAGTGCCCTAGGAAAAACAATGTATTTCAGCATTTTAAGTTTTGTTATTCTCATCTCAGCTAATTCATCTTCAGTGTTATGGACTTTTGGCAATGTAAAGTAGATCAATATATATATATATATATATATATATATATATATGTATATGGATATAATATCATTCCTTGACTTGAAGTTTCGTCAATTGGGTAATGTTGACACAGTAACACAAAAATATAAATGGTGCCCCACCTCTGTGCATGCACCAAGATTACTCCTCGGAACATGCAAATTTCACAAACAGTGGTTTTGCAGGGGGTAAGCCCCCTGTACCACCAAACTACCTGCTAATTATATATTCTAACTCTGAGAATGCACAACCCCAGTGAAGGGGCATATTCCCCAACCCTAGAGATTGTGCCATCTTGCACAACTGTTGATCATCTGTATTGTCAATCAAAGTGTGTCAACAAAACAGAGGTCAATTTAACATTAAATCAACCAAAGCCATAGAACCCATATATATATATATATATATATATGTGTGTAAATATATACATATATATATATATATGTGTGTAAATATATACATATATATATATATATATATATATATATACACACACACACACACACACACACATATATATATATATATATATATATATATATATATATATATATGATATTGTTATACATAATTGTTCCACTGTTGCCTTTTTGTATTCTTCTAAGTGCTATAATACTTTTGCTGTGTATGTGTGCATGTTGAATCCACTTGAATTTTAAATGACTTACAATATGAGGTTGTTCTTCATGGGGATCATTATATATAACTTATGACTATATTTGTGTTCACCCAGATTGGTATTTTATACTGAAACACTAGTTTTGAAAATAACTGTCATTGTAAAAAATCTACTTTTTTATTGCTTTCTGAAATGCCTTACTAGTTTATTTCCCTTAGCAAACTCACTGATTTTCCTTGATGATTGTTAACACTTATAGCCTATATTTATAGAATAGCTTGCCTGTTGTTTTGCATCCTGACCATTGGCTCTGAGCTAAATTTTTACATCAGAATATATATTAGATGGTAATCCTCCTCCTCCCTGCTTCTCTGCTTTTTGTACATTGTATATTTTGGCTCAGCAGTTCTGCATCTAAAACTTTACAAAGCCCAGTTGATACCTGTATCATGAAGGCTAAAGCCAAGACAGCTTCTATGGGACCTGACAGTATCCCTGGCTGTGTTCTACATGAACTACAGAGTGAACTGGCATCTCACCTGTGTGCCCTAGTCAGTCACAGTCTCACCTCAGGCTTTGTCTCTATCAAGTGGGGCACTGCTACAGTCATCCATCTCCACAAAGGAGGAGTGGCTACAGACCTTGGGAACTATTGCCCCATTAGCCTGACAAGTCTGATATGCAAAGCTATGGAACACATCATCATGGACTTAATAAGCAAGGATATAGGGAATCTCAAAACTCTGGATCCCACACAGTTTGGTTTTGTAAAGGTAGATCATGCCTGGTCAACTTGGTCAACTTCTTTGAGTCAGTCACCAGAGCTGTGGATGAAGGCAAGGCAGTTCATACAGCCTACCTTGATCTGGCCAAGGCCTTTGATACCATTCCCCACTCAGGAATCGTGGAAAAACTCACTAAGCTAGGTATCAACCCCTATATCACTAGGTGGGTTGCAAACTGGCAAACAGATAGAACCCACAAGGTGAAAGTAGCTCACTCCAAGTCAGACTGATGACTAGTCATGAGTGGAGTCCCACAGGATCAGGTCCTGGGTCCTCTCCTTTTTGGTATCTACTTCTCTGAAGTCCAGGCCAACACGAAGGGACTCTGGCTGACAAAGTTCGCAGATGATTGCAAGTTGGGAGCTATTATTAAGTCCCCAAGTGATGTTGACATCCTACAGAATAACCTCACTGAGACCAATGACTGGTGTCAGAACCATGGCCTTAAGCTCAATGCCAAAAAAAGTGTCATCATCCCCTTTGAGAAAAAACCAGTTCCCATGAATTACCACATCAATGGTAGTCCACTGAACACAGAAGGCATTATAAGAGATCTGGGAGCACAGGTTGACAGCAGCCTCCCTTTTGATCACTACATTGCCACTGTGGTCAGAAAGTCCTTCTATGTGGCACATCTCATTACTAAGGGTTTTGCATCCAGGAAGAAAGAGGTCATTGTGTTCCTCTACTCTTCCCTCATTAGGCTAGTCATCGAGTACAATGCCCCATTTGGCATGTACCTCACTAGAAATCTGCAACAACTGGAAAGGCTGCAAAAGTACCTCACAAAGAAGATGTTAGGCATTAAACATTTGTCCTATATGGACAGACTCAAAAAACTACAACTATTCTCTGTCTCATATCATCTACTTAGAGGTGATCTCTGCTTGACTTACAAAGCCATGTCTGATCCAGCTCTGTTAGGTTCATAGGTTCATAGGTAAGTACTAGGCTATCGGCCCAAGGGCCTAAGTAAGCCTAGCCAACAAGGTTCCCTGGCTTACGCCACCCAATAAAGTTATTTTCTTGTGCCCCTGTCGAGCAGAGCCACAGAAGTGATCCTTGGGGTATATTTCCTATTTCCCATCACTCATTAAGATTTTTCATGAAGAGTGCTAATGAGGAACTTTGCTTGACATAGATGGGCAGCTTGTTCCAGAGTATGGGAAGTCTCTGGGACAGGCATCTATCCCACCAGCATGTCCTGTTTATTGTGGTGACAAGGTTTAGGTCCCTAGAGCATGTAACTTGGAGGGATTGGGATTTCTTTAGGTGTAGCATGTCCAACAGCTCTGGGTTTGACATAGCTTTATATGTTAGGCAGAGATCACCTTGAAGTAGGCAATATGCTATGGAGTAAGGCTGATGTTTTTTGAGATGGTCAGTGAGGTACTTCTGTGGCCTTTCTAGCTGCTGCAGATGTCTTGTAAGGTACATTCCAAAAGGGGTGTTGTACTCTATAATGGGTCTAACGAGTGTCGAGTAGAGGGGAACAATGACCTCTTTTTTCCTGGATGAGAACCATTTTGTGATGAGGTGTGCCACGTAGAAGAATTTCCTGAGTACTGTGGCGATGTGATTATCAAAGTAGAGACTACTGTCCACCTGGGTCCCAAGGTCTCTTATCACACATTCAGCATTAAGTAGACTGCGACCTATGTGGTAATTCATGGGTACAGAGTTTTTACCAAACCGGATGACAATGCACTTTTTGGCATTGAGCTTGAGGCCATGGCTCTGACACCAGGCATCTGTCTCAGTGATGCCCTTCTGTAGGATGTCCACATCATTTGGGGACTAGACTATGGCTCCTAGTTTGCAGTCATCTGCGAACTTCATTAGCCAAATGCCTTCTGTGTTAGCCCGTACTTCAGAGAAGTAGATACCAAACAGGAGAGGTCCCAGGACTGAACCCTGTGGTACTCCACTTGTCAGTGGTTTGAAGTCAGATTTGGAGTCTGCAACTTTTACAGTGTGGGTTTTTCAGTGAGCCAGTTGTCAACCCATCTTGTGATATAAGGATTTATACCTAGTTTAGTGAGTTTAGCTATAATTCTAGAATGGGGGATGGTGTTGAAAGCTTTGACGAGGTCAAGATAGGCTGTATGAATCACCTTACCCTCGTCTACGGCTTTGGTGACTGCCTCAAAGAAGTCGATCAGGTTCAGGAGGTATGATTTGCCTTTCACAAACCTCCAACTGGGTGGGATCCAGAGTTTGGAGGTTACCAATGTCTTTGTTTATGTGTTCCACGATGATATGTTCCATGGCCTTACAGACCAGGCTCATCAGACAAATATGGCAATAGTTCCCAGGATCAGTGGTGGCTCCCCCTTTGTGGAGTGGGATATCTGTTGCTGTGCACCATTCAGTGGGCACAAAGCTTGACATGAGGCTATGATTGAACATGGTGCTTAGGTGGGGAGCCAGTTCATTCTGAAGTTCATGTAAAACGCAGCCTGGGATGTTGTCCAGTCCGATGGATGCTGCGTTTTTGGCTGTAGATAGTGCAACTTTTATCTGTGTAGTTGTGATTACAGGCCTCTGCATTCTTCCTGTATAGATATGGGCCCTTTAGGGGGTGAGAGGGGGGTAAAGTTAGCACTGAACCTATCTGCCAGGATGTTGGCAATATCAGTTGGTTCTATAATTTTCGTGCCTTTATACTGTAACTCAGAGCAGATGTGGGTATTGCCACTGAGATTCTTGACATAGCTATAGAATGCTTTGTGGTTGTCCCTAGAATCAGTGGCAATTTTGTTTTCATAGCTAGCTTTGGAGGATCTTATAAGGGATCTCAGCTTCTTACTGAGGCTGACCAGGGAGCTGCTCCACTCATGGGATTTTACTCTCTTTTGCAACAATTTCTTCCTTGTGTTGTAGAGTTTGTTTATGGCAGGGGATCACCAGATTGGCTTCCTTTTTCTGGAGGTTAGCGCCTTGGTTCTATTTGGGATAGCACGATCCATGCGCTCGTGTAAGTGCTTATAGAGTGCATTTGTGTAGGATTCAGCAGTTGTAACTGTATTGGCCATCTGCATAGGTGTCATGAAGTTCACCACTTCTGTCTTAAGAAGCATGAAGTTAGCTTTGGAGAAATCTTTACCATTGTTTCCTTAATGGGGGGGTGGGGGCGGGATGTGGATATCTAGGGTGATTAGCTTATGGTCGGCTCTGACCAATGAGGAGATGAGTTCAGGTGTGGAACACCGGTCACTCATGTTGGTAATGACTAGGTCTAGGATATTGTAACCCCTGGTGGGGGTGTGGATAAGTTGATCCAGGGCATTGGAATTTATGAATTCCAGGAAGCGTTGAGCGAAGGAGTTGGTACATGAGTAGTTTTAATGGTGGGGTAATTGAAATTGCCCATTATTAGGGTGTTTGGTTGAACCCTAATATTTTCCAGTATAACAAGAAAAGAGGAGTGGCAATCCTGGGGCATGGTGGGGGATTTGTAGCAAACTAGAATTTGGATTGCAGTTTTGCCCAGAGTTAATTGCACTTGGATAACCTCAGATGCATTATGCTGAGCAACTAGCCTGGAGGTGTGGATATCCTTAATGAATATGAACACACCTCCGCCTTTGGTGTTCCAGTCCAGGTTAGACGGCCGAAAACTGTGATATGAGTTATACCCTGGTAATGCAGGGGTGCTCTCTGGAGCCTTGAACCAGGTCTCAGTCACTGCACAGAAATGGATGTTCTCCATTTTAAAAAGTGCCTCGAGGGAGTGCATTTTGAGATTTAGACTTCTAGCATTGAGTAGCATTACCCTCAATTTTTGCTTGCCTGTTCCTGTTACAGTGGTGAATTTGTCATTTGAACCTTGCCTAAAAATGGCACTATAGGGGTGGCAAGAGCCTTAGCCAATATCCGGAATCCCAGGGATGACAGGTGCAGGCCATCTCTGGCAAAGCATTGTGGATTGTTGACCATGTCATCCCAGGCAGACAGATACTGGATCCCCTTAGAATGACACCAGAAACTTAACCAATTGTTGAAGTCAATCATTTTGTCCTTGTACTGCGGTATCATTCTGGGTAATGGCAGGATGCTACTCAGGGCTAGGGTCATACCTGCCTGGGCTACAAGATTGGAGAGCTCTTCCATGTCTCTTTTCATGTAGTCCAGGGAGGTACATCTCAGGTCATTCACACCAACATGGACAATGACAGAGTCATATTTGTACTTGTTATGGAGTGACCTGAGTGTGTGGGTTATGTGGCGGATCCTGGCACTCAACAGGCAGCTGACAGTAACCTGCTCCTTGTTTAGCCTGGTGAGTGGGACATCAGTGTGTCTGACTATAGAGTCACTTATGACTAGTGTGTTGGGTACATTGTTTTGCCTTATGGACTGTGGTTGAGTCTGTGGGCTATGTGCCATTTGGGTTGTGTTCGGGGGTGGAGGTTGCTTGCATTTCTGCTTTGGAGGTCTCTGTTGCTTGAGCAGATTATTATTGAGAGCCTCTGCGAATGTTTTTGTATTTCTGTGTGTGGATTTTGATGGTGTATGTTTAGTGAGACTATGTGATGAATGTGGTGTGGTGCAAGGGTTTACCTTCTCCTCTTGACTGTCAAGTTCAGTCTTGGAGAGAGCTTTACCTCCAGTTTGGCTAGATAAGTGCATCTCTCACAGGTTGTAGTGTTGGGTGGTAGGAGGAGAGGGTTGTCTGTGTACATGAGGCAATTGCTGCATTGCCCCAAGATGCCCATATTCATCAGATAGACAGGAGAGAACACTGGGAGCTGACCCTTGGATATGCCTGAATAAAAAAATAGTTTCCTCTAGACAAGTGAGGAAAGTGAGTACAAGAGCTGTTTTTCTGTTAGCAAGTGAGGAAAGTAAGTGCAAAAACTGTTTTCCTCTAAGTAATGAGGAAGGTTGACTGCTGTAGTAATTTGGAGCTTATTTAGTGCTTACAACAAGTTCTGAACAAGTGGTGAGCATGAATAAGCAAATTCAAGTGCTAAAACTAAGAATCTGTATCTAAACTAGACTAGTTACAGGAACGAAACAAGTGCAAATGCGGGTTTTTAAATTAGAAAGTTGAGAGAGATGGAAAAATTGCCCAAATGGCCAATAACTACAATTTCTGGACCAGAAACCCTCCTTATGTGGTAAATAGGTTACCGAGTGCTTAACACTCCCAGTGATAAGCTAGCAGGCTTCCCTCCAACACAGAAAGGCTTGGGGGCCTCAGGAGCTTGCAAACACTCCTGGATACAGCAAATATGTATCTGGACTATACTAGCTACAGGAAAGGGGTGGAAACAAGTGCAAATGTGGGCTTTTAAATCAGAAAGTTGAGAGAGATGGAAAAACTGCCCAAATGGCCAATAACTACATTTTCTGAGCCAGAACCACTCCTTATGTGATAGATAGGTTACCTAGTGCTTACCACTCCAACTGATAAGCTAGAAGGCTTCCTTCCAGCACAGAAAGGCTTGGGGTCTCAGGAGCTTACAAACAGTCCTGGATACAGAAAATCTGTATCTGGACTAAACTAGTTACAGGAAGGGGGGAAACAAGTGCAAATGTGGGCTTTTAAATCAGGAAGTTGAGAGAGCTGGAAAAACTACCCAAACAGCCAATAGCTACAATTTCTGGGCCAGAAACATCTCCTTATGTGGTAGATAGATTACCTAGTGCTTACCACTCCCACTGATAAGCTAGCAGGCTTCCCTCCAACACAGATAGGCTTGGGGGGCTCAGAAGCTTGCAAACAGTCCTGGATGTAGCAAATCTGTACCTGGACTAGACTAGTTACAGGAAAGGCAGGAAACAAGCATATATATTTTTTGTTACAGTTAAGCAGAACATAGGGAGATTCTAGCAAAGTTTTTTTTTGTAAAGGAAAGGGAGAGAGGAGAAGCAGAAGATAATTCAAGGTTAGGAAACTAAGTGGGTTGGCCTTCTCAAATGTTCTCTCTGTATTAGGTAGAATGAGCTAATGACACTAGACTGGGAGGAGTGTCCCAGATCAAATTTACAGTACGGGCGGGCAACTGCAAAGCCACCAAGTATAACAGCAAGACACCAACACGGAGGAAGGGTGGGGAACAATACTACAGCTAATAGCCTACACTCTTTTAGACAGTAAACGCTACAGAGATGTTTATCACAGCAGAAGAACAGCAGTGAGCCACAAAATGAAAGTTTTTAAACAGGTAAAGGAGAAAGGAGACTCTATGGAATGCTTTTAACTGGAAACAAATCAGTTATATGATAGACTCCTTGGCAGGAAATCAGAACAAACAAACGGGTGCTTAACAAGTAGAGAAAATTTCCCGTTAATACCTTTCACACAGTGAAGCTAGCTAAAAAGCTTTACAAAAAGTGTGACAGTAAAAACCTTATTTATCAGGCCCTGTAAGGCAGACAATTTTTGTTTAACCATGCAGATTAGTTAATAGCAATAAAATACAGTAAAAAGTATGCAGTAGGCAATAAAAAGTGCTATATATAAATTGCTAGAAGCAATAACTAGTAAAAATAAGAAAAAAAAACAGGATACTTATTGTTATATATCTCAGATCAGAGTTGTAGTCAATGCCCCTCCTCCACTCAGCTCAGTGTGTATAGACAGAAATCCTCTCACAGTTAGGGCTTAAATACCAGAAGATACAACCTTAAACAACTTTTTTTTTAAAAGCTCAAAAGCACCAATGAGTGCTAATTCAAGATGGCCTGGTCATGTGCTCATAACAACCACTGCAAAAACAAACAAGCCCAGAGACAGCAAATCTAAACTGGGAAAATACTACAGCTACTAGCCTACACTCTTTTAGATAGTAAACACTACAGAAATGTTTATCACAGCAGAAGAACAGCAGTGTGCCACAAAATGAAAGTTTTTAAACAGATAAAGGAGCAAGAAGTCTCTGCAGAATGCTTTTAACTGCAAACAAATCAAGAAATGCTACATCTAAAGAAATCCCAATCCCTCCGTACCACACCCTGAGAGACCTCAACCTCATTACCACAATTAACAGAACATATTGGAGGGACAGGTTCATAGCCCAGAGACTGCCCATGCTATGGACTAGATTTCCCATACATGTCAAGTAGAGCACCTCACTGACCCTCTTCAACAGAAATCTCGATGAGTGGGTGAGAAATAGAAAATTCACCCTGGGGCTAACTCCAGTGGCTCTAATCAAAGGAGGCACTGGGAATTAAGGTCTGGTGGCATGATGCCAGGGTAATCCTATGGCTAGGCTTGTAGAGGCCCCAGGGCCATTAGCCTAGTACACACCTATGAACCTATGAACCTATGAAATAACCAGAGGGGTATATCTTAGGTTTCAGGGATGCTTTTCAGATGTAACTCAAGTTATATGTGTGTAGTTTACCTCATTTAGTAACTGACCCAGTCAGACACCATGTAATCTTTCAAAAAAAAAAACAAAATGTCACAGAGACCAGTGGTTCAAAGAGCTTTATTTATGCAACCAATAAATCCGGTACTTTGGCCTTTCACCTTCCTTTGAAAGTGGTTGGACAAATAAAGCTCTTCTGAACTGCTGGTCTCTGTAACATTTTGTATTTTGGGGGGGAGGGGTGTTTGTACTTCAGTGATGTGTTTACCATGTAATCTTTTCTTGGACAGATACAGGATTATAAATATTCGAATCATTGTTGTACCATAATGTAAGGGGCTTCCTCAATACTGCAACTTCTAATTATATTAAGCTGCCTGCACAGCTTACCATTAAGAGCAGCACAGTTGTACAGTGGATAGTGTTGTCTCAAATTGCTTGGTTTTTAGTTCATTTCCTGGCTGGGGTGCTATTTATATAGTGCGTGTATGTATTCCCTGTGTCCATCTGAATCTTTGAAATAACTTCCGTTCCTTTCCATATCACAAAGACAGGCAGGTAAGTGCTGATGATCCTCCAAACTGCTTGCCAGTATTCATGTGTCCATAGGTATGCATCTGGAGTGCGTGTGTGTATGTGTATTACATGTATATGCATCTGGTGTATATGTCTGTGTGTGCATTCATGTGGGAGGAGTATGTGTGTGTGTGTGTGTGTGTGTGTGTGTGTGTGTGTGTGTGTGTGTGTGTGTGTGTGTGTGTGTGTGTGTGTGTGTCTTTGTATGTAGGTGTACATTTTATAACAGACTTGCATGCCATCCAGGATTTCTTCTCTGTTAATGTCTACTAGTTGATGGGTTAGCCTCAGTATTGAGCAGGATGAAGCTGGTACTAGAAAACAACTGAATGAAATAATGAGTCAATGAACTTATCACAAGTGCTCTTGTAGCCAGAATTTCTTTTGTACAGTTGTTTCACTGCTGGATTATTAGTATTAGAATAAAATAGTTGCAGTTCGGCTACCAGAAATTAATTTAGCTACATTCTGTGTATCAGTATAGAAAAAGTTTTTCTTTGCTGTCAGATTTTTCAGCTTGTGTTGTAACATGAAGATTTATACAGGGAAAGTACAGTTGTGTACACTTACCTTAAATGTAGATGTTCGAGTGTATTCACTGTTGCAGTCATTACATTTGGGTAATCTGCTGGCAGGTTGCCCTCAGTCGGCCTGATTAACAAAGTCTTGGATCCAGTGTTGGTTGCTGTCCCTTCTTCCATGACATCAGGTCATCAGGGGTATAAAACATGCAGCTGACGCCATTACATCAGTTTTTCTTGCCCCAGATGTCAGGTGCCCCCCAAATGGGGAACAATATATATATATATATATATATATATATATATATATATATATATGTATATATATATATATATATATATATATTTATATGTATATAAGTTAAGGTGGTACAGCGGCTCACAGCAAGAGGTTCTCTGGTTGAATTCTCGGCTGGGGTGCCTTCTGTGCGGAGTCTGCATGTCCTCCCTGTGGTCATGTGGGTTTCCTCCAGGTGCTCCGGTTTCCTCCCACATCCCAAAGACATGCAGTAGGTGGATTGGACACTCTAAATTGGCCCTAGGTGTGCGTGTGTGTGCCTTCTGTGGAAGGTTGGGCGCCGGGCTGGCAACTCGACACCATAAAAACTCCACTGCCAATCATGAGCGGACAGATGATCTGCTGTGGCGACCCCTAACTGGGAAAAGCCGAAAGAAGAAGAAGGATGTATATAAGTTAAAACACAAAAAATATACCTCCAAACAAAAGCAAATACACCAAAAAGGCTTTTAAGTGTAGTAAAAGAAAGGAGAGGCATAGTAAGAGAAAAACAAGGGGCTGGAGGTAGGGTAACCAGGACTGCAACAGTGAATACACTCGAACATCTAAATTTATGGTAAGTGTACACAACTGTACTATGTTCTTCGTGTTTCACTGTTGCAGTCATTACACATTTGGGTAGAATCCCAAAGCTATGGTTGGGAGGGTGGATTTATACAGCATTAGGAGCAGCTATAAGGCCCTGCAGAACAGCAGTGGCAAAGCCAGCTCTGGATTTAGAGAAGAGAGGTAAATGGTAATGTTTGGTGAACGTATGAACTGAGCTCCAGGTAGCAGCTTCTAGAATGTCTCTGGTAGGAACCCCTCTGAGAAAGGCTGCAGAAGTAGATGCAGTCCTGGTGGAATGGGATCTGATCCCCTTGGGTATAGGTTTACTATGGTACATATAGCAGAAATGAATACAATGGCTTATCCATTTGGAAATGGTCTGCTTTGAAATAGCCTTTCCCTCTGCCCCTGCAGCAAATGCCACCAATAGTTGTTCAGATTTTGTTAGAGATTTTGTCCTGTTTAAGTAGAATCTAAGTTGTATGTGTACATCCAAGGTATGCAGAATCCGCTCACCCTTGTTCTGTGGATTGGGAAAGAAAGCTGGCAGATGAATGGTCTGATTAAGAGCCACACTGGATACCACCTTAGGCATGAAAGATGGATTGGTCCTGAGATCCACCCTGTCTGGATGAAAAATAATGAAAGGCTCCACTGCCATAAGAGCCTATAATTCTGAAATCCTTCTAGCTGAAGTGACTGCTAAAAGGAAAGCTGTTTTCCAGGAGAGAAATTTTAGGCCCACAGTAGCAGCTGGCTCAAAAGGAGGGAGAGTGAGTTTTTCCAAGACAAAATTGAGGTCCCATGCAGGAGTTGGCGCTCTCCTGGGAGGTCTTAAATTTTTGACCCCTCTGAGATACTGCTTTAGCAGAGGATGAGAGAAGAGGGGAGGTTCTGTGTTGTAATGAGCTGAAATGGCTGAGGCATGGATTTTTATGGAAGAAAAAGATAGGCCCTTGTGAAGCATCTCAGTTAAATATTGCAGAATCTGAGGAATATTGGGCATTGCTGTGCTTATTCCTTGTGATTGGTTCCAAGCACAGAATCTTTTCCATTTGTCAGCATAAGATTTTCTAGTACTAGGCCTTCTAGCCTCTAAAATGACATCCATCACAGGTTTGCTGAGGGATGACAAGGGTGAAATTAGTTGATTAGCCATGCTGAAAGATTCAAAGTTTGGAGCTGATTGTGCAGAATGTGGTAGTTCTGCTGAGACAGTAGGTAAGGTGTCTGAGGCAGGTGCCATGGAGGAAGGTGTGACACATTGCGCAGGAGTGGGTACCAGTGTTGGTGAGGCCAGTCTGGAGCAATCTGAATCATTTTGGGTTTGTCCTGTCTGACTTATAGTAGAACTTTGGAGAGCAGAGGCAGAGGGGGAAAAGCATAGACTGATAGGTTTTTCCAGCTGAATGGTAAAGCATCCACTTTCCAAGCTTTTTTGCGATGAATTCTTGTGCAGAATTTGTCCAACTGATAGTTCTGGGGTGAGGCAAAAAGATCTATGGCTGGACTCCTCCATTTGCATGGCAACATGCTGAAAACTTGTGGTTCCAGTTTCCATTCGTGTGGTCCATAAGATTTCTGCTTAGTTCGTCTACCAGAGTATTTAGCTTTCCTGGCAGGAATTGAGATTGTAGTTGTATTTGGTACGTCAAGACCGTGTTCCACAATGCCATGGCTAGTCTAAAAAGGGGATAGGAATGTGTACCCCCCCCCCCGCTTGTTTATGTACCACATAACTGTGGTGTTGTCTGTCTTTATCATTAGTTGTCCTGGATGAAGGTAGTCCTTGAAGGCTGTCAGTGCATTCTGTACAGCTAGCATCTCTTTCTGATTGATATGTAGGTACATTTGATTTGGGCTCCATTTGCCCTGAATGCACGTTCCTGCCAGATGAGCCCCCCAAGCATAGTCTGATGCGTCTGTAGTTAGGGTTTGGGCTGCAGGGGGTGGAGTGAATGGCAGTTCCTTGTTTTGGTGGCAGGCCTCTGCCCACCATAGGAACTCTAGTTGCAGGCAAGGTATGATAGGAATCATTGTTTCCAGGCTGTGACAATGTTGGCTCCATAAACTTTTTAAGTACCACTGAAGTTTCCTCATATGCAGTCTTGCATATGGAATTAGAAGAATGCAGGAGGCCATGAACCCCAAGGCTTGCAGAATTTGTCTTGCAGATAGCAGGGTTTTTGTGGCCACCTGTTTGAAGTAAGTCACCAATTGAATTTGCTTTTCTGGCATAAGGTAAGTCATCTGGGCAGTTGTATTCAAGCTTGCATCCAGGAATGTAATTTTTTGAGAGGGTACCAGTTGTGATTTCTTTACGTTTATGGTGTACCCTAGACAAGTTAGAACCCTTTTTACAAATGCCAAATGTTTTAGAAGAATGTCCTTGTTTTCTGCCTGAATTAGACAATCATCCAGGTATGGATATATTTGAATATTTATTTGCCTGTAAAATGCAATTACTGGAGCCAGGCACTTTGTGAAGACCCTGGGCACAGTAGATAAGCCAAAGAGCAGTGCAGAGAATTGGTAATGCAAGTAGCCTGCTTTGAAGCGGAGGTATCTTCTGCAAGATTCCCTGATTGGGATATGCAGGTAAGTCTCTTTTAAGTCTAGGGTTACCAACCAGGCATCTTTGCCTAGCATAGGTAGTAACTGTTGAAGAGTCAGCATCTTGAATTTTGGAATGTCTAGAAATGTGTTTAGAGTGGATAAGTCCAGAATTGGACGCCATGATTTGTCTTTTCTTAGTACCAGGAAAAGTCTTGAATAGAAACCTTGTCCCTTTTCCTCTTCTGGTACTGGTTGAATAGCCCCCATGTTCATGAGAGACAGAACTTGTTTCTGGGCCTCTGCTCACTGATTTGGGGGGCAGATCTGGCCATCCGTTTGGGATTGGCAACAATGGAAATGATATCTGTATCCCTGGGATACTATATTTAAAACCCATTTGTCCTGGGTAATAAGTTGCCATTTTCATGCATGAAGTGCCAGTTTTCCACCCAAAGGGTGGCTAAAAGGTAAGTGCTTGGTGATTGTAGAGGTAAGTCATTGAGACTGTTTACTATAGGGAGGTGCCTTGTTGTTTTCAGATTTGGAGGTGGAGGCACCCCATTGTTTTGTTCTAAAACTTCCTTGTGACTGAAACCTGGAGCCTTTGGAATGTCTGGATTTGACTTGAGTGGCTCTCGAAGGGACTGGAAAGGACCAGTTCTTAGTAGGCCAGTGCCTACTAAATCTTGGAGGTTGCACTTGTAAGAAATCTTTCACAGTTTGCATAGATGTAGCTTTATCTTCCATCTTTTTTAACACTTCTTCAGCCTTATTACCAAAGAGATGGTCCTGTTGTAACAGAGCATCCAACACTTTTGCTTTAACATGATCAGGCAGAGTTTTTTCTTTGAGCCAAGCATGCCTTCTTAGCACAGATTCAGTTACAGCAGCCCTGCAAGAGGCCACCAAGGAATCAAAACCACATTGCAAAGTATGTTTTCCAACTTGTTTAGCTGAATGTAATTAATCCTGCAAATCTTTATTTTCCACACAGTCAGAGATTAACATAATTTTCTGTTTAAGTAGTCCCATGATATGCTGTTGATATTTAAGCATATGAAATTGACAGTTTAAAGCCCTGATTGCCAAGGTTGCAGACATGTAAACCTTCTAACCCCATCTATCCAGCGCCCTGGAATCTCTATCAGAAGGGGTAGGATTTTTAGCAGTACAAGCCTTAATGCCCTTGGGACCCTGAGAAATGGTTTCAGGATCAGCAGTAGGATTTTTGAAAAGGAATTTGCGGGCATCAGGAACCCTGTAGTATCTGTCTGGCTTACTAGGAGCCAGAGGCAGAGAATCAGGGCCATACTAGATTCTGAAAAAACATCATCAACAATGTCTGGAACAGGAGGTATAGCCAAAGGTCTATGCTGAGGAAGAAGAAGAAAATCCCTAAGTCTCTTTTTAGGTTCAGAGAAATCCTGACTTTCCCAGTGGAAATGTTCCCTTAAGGTATGTAAAGTTTCTCCAAAAGAGAAATCCTCAGGGGGAGAAGCATAAGGAATGGAATCTTCTGCGTCAGAGTCCTCATAAGTAGGTATAGATAAATCCTGTTCAGTAGAAGAATCAGAAGAAATGGAATCCTGATCAGAAGATTAATAATCAATGTCTTGCCTAGGCCTCTTAGCAGGTGGGGATTGGCTACCCCTGATCAAGGTAATTAAATCTTCAGCCATTTTGATAATTTGCTTTTTAGGCATAGGGGCCTGCACACGTGGCCCAAGTGTCAGTTTTTTAGACACAGAAGTAGATTTTGGCCTTAGTTTTGAATATGGCATCGGTTTAATATACAAATCTTTAGGCCTGAAAACACCCTCAGAAGCCAGAGCCTGCACAGCGGCTCCGGACCCATCTAAGGTAGAGACATCCACAGGTTCAATACTTAAAGCATCTCGTGGCATACTGGACTCCTATTGGGTCTCATTGGAGGCCTGCGAATCAAAAGTAGAGGGCATCAGGGGCTGCGAAAGCACCTCACTGAGTACCGGTGAACTAGCGACTGGCTTAGGAGAAGCGTCATCATCAGTTTTTTTCTTTGCATTTTTTAGGTATTCCAGTAATCAGATTGCTAACCGACGTCATTTCTGGATAGGTAAATCATGAGCCAAAATATTTAGAAGCAAAAATATACCGACGTTTAATAGTGCATTGATTAAATCTAGCACAAAACGAACAACAAGGTACATTATGATCAGGGCCTAGGCAAGGAATACAGTACAAATGAAAATCCTTATGAGGTATTTGCTTCCCACAAGTAATGCAATTATTAAATTTACTGACATCGGTAAGGAGCAAGAAAAAGTTTCCCCAACGGGGTACTTAGCTTTTAGTTGAAGACTTCGGTTCTGAAACTCGAAAATGAAAATTTCAGGTGTCGGCTGACCGGCACTTGCGAACTGCTTCTGCTTCGGACACTGCACGGCAAGAAAGACTGATGTAATGACGTCGGCTGCATGTTTTATACCCCTGACGACCTGACGTCATGGAAGAAGGGACAGCAACTGACGCAGGACCCAAGACTTTGTTAATCAGGCCAACTGAGGGCAACCTGCCAGCAGATTACCCAAATGTAATGACTGCAACAGTGAAACACGAAGAACATCTGTTTTTATATTGGCTCTGCAAATACTTTATTCTAATCCTAATTTTTTGTAATGCTTCATCTGCCAGTGTTTAGCAATAGGAATTTATGTCACTCATTCTTATCACTGAATCTCTGATTTATTCACAGACTCACTTTTTTACTCTTGCTCAAATTCTGAATAACTCATATGTCTGTTTTTTCAGGTGTATAATTTCATTCCATTAGACCAAGAATGCTCCCCTCCCTATGTGCAGTCATTCATAGTTTTGAACACTGTTCAAGGTATCTAGTACAAGTTGTCAAACTGCTAACTGTATACAGCAAGTCAAGCATACAGTCTGTTTTGTCATAGTCAAACTCTCTGTTCTGTAGCTTTGCTTTTCCCTACACATCTTCTCCCCCCACCACTACAGTCCTGAATGGGATAAAGCAAGTATCAGAAAATGAATGAAAGAATATGCTGCTTTATTTAATGGTAGACTAACAATGAATGGATATGTTAAAAGTGATGTATATTGTTTGCCGCTACAGTTGTCTCACACGGTTTGGATATATATAATGTTTGCAACTGAGACTGTATCGCTATAGTTTATTGTCATTTATATAAATTTAACATGGCCTATGCCATACATGATAATTTAATAAAGATGTTTCTTGTTTAAAAAGAAAAGAAAGAATATGATGCTTTATGTTCTGGACTCCACTCAAGGAGATCCCTTCCTTGCAAGCTACATAGGCCCTCAACTCTTCCTTCATTCATCCAATGGGTCACAGCCCTGTTCCTAAGTATTTGCAGGCAGAGGTTATGTCATCAGCCAGATAGGCTTTTGTGCAAGGAGCATATCAGAACTAAGGAGAACCAGTGTACTTTTGGGTTCCTATGCTGTTCATAAATTCAACGTTTGAACAGTTTTCCAAGCTCTTCTTGAGTAAGTCTACAACACTCTTGAATAACTTAATCCCCATGACTGTCTTGCTTGCTTTATGGACAGTGATTGTAAGCACCATGGCATTTCCTACACATTGTGCTAGTTGTAAAAGAATACTTCATGTCCTGATGGACAACACCAGAGACTGGAAGTTACTTTGTGCTGCACAGCCCTGTAAACTACCCAAAAAATTCCCACTGCTATGGATGCATTAATTGTAAACAGAACACTCCAGGCTCTACGTCCTCTACTAAATATTCCCATAACATAGCCAAACTCTCCTAGGTAGATTACATAAATAAAATATATAATTGTTTGGAAACTGCTTTCTCCCACAGACACACACTGGCAATGATTAACAAACATGCTGAGAACTTTATAATGGAGATTGCCATTGCTTCCAAGCTGTTTCTAGTCTGGATCTGGTTAGGCTGCATTATCTCCTGTGTCTCACAACTAAGGACAGGGAACCACTGCCATTTAATTAAAAATATGCTGGAATTGTTGAACCATCTTGCACTTACTCAGTACCTAGTGTGCGAATATCCCACCACATTCTTCATTAGCACTCTTCAAGAAAAATCTTGAGTGGATGGGAAATAGGAAATACACCCTGGGGATCACTTCTGTGTCTTTGCTCAACAGTAGCACAGGAAAATAACTTTCTTGGGTGGCGTAAGCCAGGGAACCTTGTTGGCTAGGCTTACGTAGGCCCTTGGGCTGATAGCCTAGTACCTACCTATGAACCTATGAACCACACTAAACTTCAGCCATCAATAATAAATTTATATATGCATTTCTGGTACAAAATCTTCAAAATGTTTCTTTACCTTTTCCGCTCTTTTTGGAAGAGGGAGATATATTACCTAGCCTTTGACCTCCATTGTATTATATGTAAGCCTGTAGATATTGTAAAGATGAACAAACAGAGTAAGAGGCAATAAACATAGATGTGAACACCAAGAAGCTTTACTTCAGATGGACTCAGAATGAAAGGTTACGTGACACAACAGATTCAGTGGTTGCATCTCCATTAAAGACACATATTCGTAATAACTAATAACTTCAATATAGCTATATATATGCAACATAACGTTATTTAAGAAAAACTGTATATTATAAGCATCACATATATCAGTTGAAAATATATGTTTGCACATGCTGTACATAATGACACTGAGACAAAAGCAATTCACTTGCTTTGTTGAAATGTGTATTTCATGTTTATATGCTATGTGCAGTCATATAATGTTTTTCAATCTGTCTTCCAAACCAATAGTATTTTTGCTGTAGCTTTGTTAGAATTATCTGTCTCAGTAGCTTGATCAACAGATAGATCAAATGGTACAGGAATGTAAAATCTGTAATATTCTGAAATCAAACTCAAAGAGATGATTTGACACCCACTAAGTCAATACAGAAGTGATGCTTACAACCACAGCTTTTTTCGAAGGGTATACCGGAGATACAGTCATGAAGGTGTGGTTCATGCATTTTATTTAACATGGCTTCCTACAGCTGTGGAGGAATAATGACTTTGTCACCTCTTGGTATGGAAAATAAAAGCAGATAAATACCAGTTCAGTTGTTGTAGATGGATATAACTCTGACCACCCCCTGGAAAATGATCCCTTAGTTAGAGCCCTGGGAACCTAGTTTGACAATGAACTGTCCTTTGATCACCACATATCCATTGTTGTAAGGAAGTAATTTTTGTCACTGCACAGTGAATATTGAAGGGTATGCATCCAGATCTAGGGATGCAACTGTTTCTGTGTACTTAGCACTCCTTAGGTTAATCATTTTTTTTATCATTTTTCAAACTTCTATTAAATTATCACTTGACATTGGCATATTTATATATATATATATATATATATATATATATATATATATATATATATATATGTGTGTGTGTGTGTGTGTGTGTGTATATATATATATATATATATATATATATATATGTATGTGCCCCCCACACCCCCCCTAACTATATATAACAACTCCAGGGTGACACAACATTGGGGAGGGGGGCAAATCCCTGTTAAGTGCTTTGAATACTGGTTGTCGACCAAATGAGCTGTCGACCAAATGAATGTCAATCAAATGGTCTGTCGATCTTCTGAAGTAGACCCATGTGTGTATATATATATATATATATATATATATATATATATATATATATATATATATATATATATATACATACATACACACACACACACACACACACACACAGTATATAATATATATAAATATATATATATATATATATATATATATATATATTAATAGAAAAGAAAACAAACCATATTAACATTTTCCCATTTACATACATTATACATCAAATATGTTTTCTTTCTTTTTAACTGTTGTCAGTCCAACATAACATAAATTGCTCAATTCCTGCCTTTCCTTAAAACTCACTCATCCTCCTGAGCTTTATTCTGCGTGTATAGTTCCCGCACTTTCCATTTATTTCTATGTAATTTGCTTCTTCCATTTTCTAAAGATCTCTGCCTTCCCATTCTTTTATCTCTTTTACAATATTCAGTACTTCAAATGTACCTGGTTTAGACTTTGATTTCCATTTCCTAGCAATTGATTTTTAGCAGCAAAGAGAATTAATTTTAGCAAGGCATTTCTGTGTCACAACAATTCAGATCTTCTGACCCAGCTAAAAAGAATCATTAAGCCAATCACTGAGTATAATTGACCTTTTGATATGTACCTGCTCAAACACTTGTCATAGCTGGAATGGCCACATTGCTTCCACAATAAATAAATCAAGAACCTAAATCAGCCAAGGTATTGGGATCAAATAACTAGATAGGGAAAGATGATAGAATGGGAAAACGTCAAAGATTTATTTGGACTGCAGGTTAGAGATTGCCTTCCCCATCAAGGACTGATAACAGAGTATACAAAGAAAAAGAAATAGGGGGTCCTAAACAAAAGACCAGCACTGGTAGAGTTCTTAGTAAAATCTAGAACAAAATCTGCCATTAAAAATGAATAATTAGTAGAGCATGTAAAATATTGCATGATATTGCATGATAACTATAAGAATCAATCAGAGGAGGTTAGAAAGGATGGGAAGGAGAGAGACTGGATAAGGTAGAGAGCAAATGTTGTGAGGTGAGACAGGGAAGAAGGAGGTAACTGGGAACATATTTTCTGGGAGTGTGGTGAGTTGGCAGACTTTAAGGATTCCCTATGGAATGCACTGTCAGAGATGCTGTGTGGGCAGGAGATGATTTTGTCTGAGTTATGATACAGAATCTGAATAGCCTAGACATGGTAAATCCTTGCTGTGTCTAATTATGGTGGCTGCCAAAAATCAGTTACTAGAAAATGTAAATCAAAATTTAAACCAAGTATTCTAGAAGTAGTGAATATCAGGGGCGGCTCGTGCTATAGGACTGGAGGACTGCAGCCCCCCCCCCCCCCATCTAGAAAAACAAAAAGAAAAGAAAACAAACAGTGAAAACAAGAAGAAAACAAAAAAATAACTTTTAAAAATTCACGAGTCCCAGAACTCCACTCAGCGCATGCACGGACACACTGAGAACTCATATAGAACTCCAGACTGCCTTTGTCAGCAGTCCGGATACAGGAGAAGGCATGCCCCGCAGATGCCCAGGAATCAATGTGGTGAGGCTGCCTTTGTCAGCAGTCTAGATGCAGGGGAAGGCATTTCTGCCCCGCAGATGCCCAGGAATCAATGTTGTGATGACCGCACAGAACAGAGGTGCTCCTGACTGCTTCATCTGTAGGCAGGACCAATCAAGAGAGAGGTGAGGTGAGTTTTGAGCTCTCGCAGGGGATTGCACTGCGCGGGCTACGTGGATTTTAGTTGGGTGACTGTGACTTGGATTTTGGGATTGCACTGCACAGGCTATGTGGATTTTACTACTCCGTTGGACTGGATATGATATTCTACAGCAGGTGAGCTCTCTAGTGTGTGTGTGTGCGTGTGTGTGTGTGCGTGTGTGTGTGTGTGTGTGTGTGTGTGTGTGTGTGTGTGTGTGTGTGTGTGTGTGTGTGTGTGTGTGTGTGTGTAGGGGCATCTGGCTGGGTAGGAGGCATTAAATTAGCTTTGGGATCAGAGTTAGAGACTCCACTGGAAATGAGCCTGGTGCAGCAATAGGCATCAATTTTAAACTTACTACCATAACTGAAGAAAGCTTTTGGAGCTGGTAGTGAGTAGTGACAATGAATTCCCACATGGCCTTGTACTACTTGATAGCTTGAGGGTTTTAATTATAGTTTTAAGTCTCTTTTATAATGGGGGAGTGGAGATTTGTTGCAGATAGCTTAAAGTTACTTCTTTTTGCTGTAAAGCTTGCTTGCATGGTAACTCCACCATATGGGCTACATTTTGATTATCAATATTCTTATGGCAGTTGGGAATAGAATTCGGAGGAGTATGGAATGGCATTGGGTACAAGGTTATTAGGTGAACTGTGCCATTTGAAGTTGTCAAAAAAGGTCTGCAAATGGGAGGGGGCGTTATTTTACAGCAGCGATTCCAAAACTGTGTTCCACAGACCCCTACTGATGAATTCTACAGGTCCATGGAGTTCCATTTCTCATTTCTGCAGCAACCAACCACCTATATTAACAAAGAAAAAAAGAAAAAACGTGTGTGTCTTCCCCATTCATGGCTAACCAGCATTTTTACAGAGGAATGACGAGTAATAACTTCCGCGTTTACGGCTGATGCAGAACTGCTTGCTAGCTCTACGTTTTCTGTCTGGCTGTTGGAACGTGGAGGGAAATTTAAACTAACTGTTACTTTTCCCCCAGTCAGACAGTTAACGTAGTTGTTTTATGCTGGTTGGTTCCTTTTACCAGTACTCCAGCTGATCAAGACTATCATTTGGAAAGACCCTGAAGGTATTTTTTTTTTTTGGTAAGGTTTGAATAGAAAACATATCTGTCCAGGTTTTTGCCTCATAGTTTTGGTCTGCTTCTCATAAAATTGAGTTTTTTTGGCAAATCCCTGGCAATTCATTGAGGACTGAGCTTTAGACTTTATATCCTTCAGAAAGAAAATTCATAGCAATGCAAAGCTTGCTGCCTTGTGGTGTGTGTGTGTAAAATGCCCCAGTTGCTATATACTGGGGGCTAGATAACACATGGCAGTAGGTAAAGATACTCAGGCTTGAACCCTGTATCTTGGATGCAGGTGGCAAGGACTTGAATTCCCTACCCACCACCATTTGTAAAAAATTTGCAGATTTTTGCCTCATATTTGTTCTGTTCCTCATAAAATCTGTGGTTTCTGTATCTTCGTTTTTCCTTGCAAAGTCTGTAGTGCTGCGGTGCACTGGTAGCATTGTTGCCTGATAGCTACAACTTCTCTGGTTTGATTCTTGGCTGGGGTGCCTTCTGTTTGGAGTCTGCATGTCCTCCCATCTTACAAAGATGTGTCTACAGTGTTTCTCCCTGCTCTGCTGAAAATTGGCTTTTGTTCCAAGTCAGACTAGTTTCCTGGATAACAAATGTTTAAAAATAACAGCAGGCATTTGAATTTCAGACTTCATATTCTTCAGAAAGTACATGGTAACACAAAACCTTTTATTCTAGCAGTTTTCTAAGTTTATAACATGGATATTTGAAATTTGTCCCTATATTTGGGACTGTATTCCCCCATTATTGGCTTTGTCCAGGTATTTTGTGCTAAGGTTGAGAGCTATGATGAGAACTGAATTCACTGAATGTTTGGGGGCTGTATTCCCCCATTATTGGCTTTGTTCAGGTGTTTTTTGCTAAGAGGTTGACAGCTATGGTGAGAGAACTGAATTCACTAAATGGTAGCCATTTAAGTTTTAGTCTTCCTCTCTTTCACAAAACAGCTGATTTGGCATAGTGCACTGGTATGTTTCTCTGACTATTTTGCACAGGGTCCCCTGGGTTCAAGACGTGGCAGTGTAATGTATGGTGGTAACACAGCATTTTATTCAAGCAACTTTCCAACATTGTACAAGCAATATTTAAAATGTGTCCCTGGTTTTTGGGCTTTGCCCCCCCCCCCAATAAATTTCAGCTTTTTCTAGATTTCTTGTGCTGCAAAGTTCAGAGATACAGCTGAGTGTTGAGTAGATTTTACAAGGACCTGAGAGCTGCAGGGGAACAAAAGTTTTTAGTGCTGCTTATGCAGAGTCTGCTTGTGTTGTTAATAGCACAACAGGTAGTATACTTGCTTTTGATGCAGAAGGCATCCAATTACTCGTCATTCCTCTGTAAAAATGCTGGTTCTACTCCCACAGTAAGTAGATGCATTGCTGATACTGTACTGTGTTGTAAAGGGGGTGGATGCTGCAGTCCTTTTTGGTGAAGATACCTAGTAACTATGAACCTATCAGTTTGCCATCCATTTCCTATTGCGATATTACTAGCTTATCATTTTTTTTAATGCATGCAACATAGGCAATTTATTCTTCAAGGGCAACAGACACTTTATTTGTAGATGAAACAATGACATATAAAGTTGTTTGCTAGCAGCAGCCGCTTCATTAGTTACCGATCTCTTTAATGTGGAATTATTTAGATGACTTTTACTTCTTCAGAGATTGTGCATATTTACTGATACTGGTGGACTGTAGAAGGTTGAGTACACTTTTATGATGGAAATGTTCTGAATTGGGCAGTTTTGTCATTGGGTCATGCATTTTGTTTCATTACTTACTGGAAAAATGTTCAAAACAATAAATGCCCTCTAACAACTGTACTGTATTGTACAAGGAGTATAATTTAATACAATCAGGAAGGTGTATGTTTCGTGTTCAAGGGGCCTATGATTTGAAAATAGCTCAAAGTTAATCTTTATCTGCCACTGGCAAAATGTATTTTCTTTGAATGTGGGTTTCAATGCCGTTTCAATGCATGTGAGTTTCAAGGGCAGAGAAGTTTTAATGCTGAGTCTATTTTCATTGTGAGACTGCATTGCTTTGTTTAGTAGATATCTATTAGGGTTTGTGCTGTAAAATGCAAAATAAAACTTTCAAATGAAATCCAAATCATCACAGAAGTAAAGCAGTATGCACATTACAGTGTTTATGGTAAATGGAGTGAAATAAACAAGGAATGGGACATTGGAATGGTTGCAGGGGGAAGGCTCCATTCGACCATGATTTTGTGAGGGGGAAGGGCAGCAAACTCTGACAGCCCCGGTTGAACTATACCTCTCAGCTGTCCATATTTTTGCAGAATGAATAGATATTTGCTTCTTATTTTTGGTTTGTTCCTCATAAAATTTGTGGTTTTCTGGCAAATCATTTAGGAATGAAGTCACTAAATGACAGACATTGAGTTTCAGACGTCATAACCTTCAGAAAAATGCATGCTAAAACAAGACCTGTTATTCTATCAACTGTCTTAAGTTTATACAAGTGCAATTTTTAGTAGTGTTTGTATGTTCCCCCAATATATTTGGCCTTGTCCAGATTTCCTGCATTAAGAGGTTGAGAGGTACGTGCAAATCGCTTTATAGAATTAGGAATATCCAAACATCTCAACTGTCCCATATTTTGGCTCAAAATGTTGCTCTCCCCTAATAATCCTTCCTCAAAATGAAACAAATCCATTTAGCACCATCTAGTGGCCATACAAAGATTTTGCAAGGAACAACAAAATAACTAACAAACCATTCCCTTTTCCTTAAAACATAACTTACATAGAGTGTGTTCTAAAAATGCCTACTTTAATATATGTTTGATCTATAAATACATACATATGTTAAAAATACATAATTAACATATTACTGTTTAATTAAAAAAAACTTCTTAAAAACCATGTTATTAAAATTGCATTCAAGTGAACATTGTAATAAAAATTACTTAACAAAAAAAGATGTTTAGTAAAAAGTATGTAGAGAGTTTATGAAGTATTTAGGACACTTTATAATCTTTGTATGGCCACTAGATGGTGCTAAATGAATTCGTTTTTGCAGAAGTATTTCTTTCATCAAAGGAAAGTTTCATTTCATTTTTTACTTTAGTATTTTTTAATTCATTCATGCGTTTTACCAAAATTGAACACAGTTTTAAAAGTGAATGGTTATTTATAATAAGATTATGTGATTTAGTAAAGTATTGGCACACATCTTCAAATTTTTATCATGTAAAACATAAAATGTTAACATCAGATTAAAAGCACAAAAGCACTTTTTTTCACTTTTTCTCAATTACAAGTTGATTGCTTAGCAAAGGTCATTTGTTAATTGAAATAATGTGCTCTATAAAAGGTGTTAGCTTTGGAAGCAGCCCACATCTGATGAAGTAGGAGAAACGAAAACATACTGTGTATTTGGAGGCGTTTATGTGAACTGTTTGTGGCTTATGGATTAAACTTCTGTTTCCTGTGGCAGCTTCGGTTGTATGCTTTATTGTTTTACCTTCTGGGTCATCATACTATCTAATTTCAAGGTTGTTTATCGTGTTGGTGACCGGGTTACCTTATTCATTTATAGTAACAGAGATAAAACAACTGGAATTGAGATATTTACAAAAGGGTAGGAGCAAACTGCATAGTGAAAATGGGAATTGTGGGAACAATACATACGGGGAGGAATTAGGTTTAAAAGAAGGCAGGACTTAAATGAGCTATGTAATGTTTGACTGAAAATTATCGGGTAAATTAAAAGTGATGTATAATGTTTGCAAGTGAGAGTGTGTCAGTGTGGTTTGTTTCATTTATATAAATGTATGATTGCCTATGTCATAAGTGATGGTTTAATAAAGAGGTTTCTTGTTTTAAAAAAAGGGTCTAAATCATATGCAAACCATCTCAAAGCATTGGCTGTCTTCTTGGTATCATACAGGCTACTGAGAAGTGACCTCTGCATTGCATATAAAGCCTCAACAAATTCTGTTCAGTGAGAAATATACATTCAAAAGTCCAATGGTTTCAGAAATACCCACTCCAGAGACATCAATCTCCTTTGCAAGATTAACAGAACATGCTAAAGAACTCGGTGTGTGTCACAGAGATGACCACTTCCATTGAATTGGATTCTTCTCCACATAAAGCACAGTATTGCTTTTACTCTGTTCAAATACACCATGGACAAATGGGGTCTATATTAAATTTGTGAAAATTAACTTCAATGAACGTCATTTCACTGGAAATGCCATTCATTGAATTTTGCTCTTGTGGGGGTATGTGTGCCCTGCACCCCCTCTAATTATATATATCAACTCCAAGATCGCACTACAGCGAGGAAAGGGCAAATTTTCTGATCTTCACTGTACAGTGATCTCAGTATGAACAGTTCGACAAACAGCATGTTCGATGTAAATGCTATTCCCTGAACTCAATTTTTGATGAACTAATAGGGACCTGAACAAATTTATATGTAACCATAAATTCACACTTGGTTTAGATCAAATGGCCCTCTTGGATCAAGGAAGCATATAAGTAACCAACATATAACCAAGACCTACTACAAATCTACAAACCCAAGTCTAAATTTGGATGCAACATGTACAGCTATCACCCCACTATTGCCTGGAATAGGCTCCCACTAGAAATCAGGACCCTTACATGTCATAAACAATTTAAGACAGCCACCAAAGAGCACTTTAAAAGTCACTGGTCCTGCCACTGCACTCTCCCTCCTTAAACATCCCCTACTTCTAGTACCTTAATCTACTTTCTGCCCTTAACTCACTCTTCTCACTAGCTCTCTCTAATCTTTCTTGACTACTCTTTCTACTGTCTTCTAAAATCTATTAAGCAACTTACCTTAAATAAACATTCTATTTTAATTGTCTTGCCTTCATGCAACTACATTATGATAAAACTGGGTTTTTATAACCACTTACCCTAAAAACTATATTCATCTTAATGACATATTTCTTTTTATACATCTTGAAATAGTTTTGCTATACTCCTGATTATTGACAATGTATAACATTATATATACTTAATGCCTTGTAGTAATCCTGTAACTTTGCTGTTTAATGGTAATTTATAATGAAGATTGTATAATATGTTGGAGCTTTTCTCCCCGGGCCTCCGCTGAAAAAGGGCTCTTCAGCTCAGTCGGACAATCCCGGTCAACAAATGTAAAATAAATAAATATATAAATAAATATACTTTAGGGTCCTGTCATAGGAGAGTCATATTGCAAAATATAAGGAATAATAATTAGAATGGGAACGCAGGACTAGGCATCTTAACAACCTCACAGATGACTAGCCTAGAAAGTATCATATAAACCTATGATGTAGTTCTTTTATTATGAGAATCAGGATCCATCTTTGAAGAAATATTTTCACTCCGAGAAGATGATAATTTCTTAAGCTCTGGTACCACCGATAATTCTTATGAGTTATGACTTACTAATAACTGCAGATCTAATATATTTGGTAACTTAGTCAAGTATTTTCTGTTTCTTCTGCACCCTTGCATGTCAGAAGCCTGCACAAAACCTGATAAGCATGCTCTGTAGAACCAGTCACAATCCTTGTCACTGTTTCAGACACAAAACATTTTTGTAAAATGATTTAAAGAACCAAACATGGGAGCTATAGCTGACCAAACAAGTAAATCCAGAAAATAAAAATAAGTCTGCTCAAGCGGACAGCTTCAAACACTTTAATGTTAAATGTTGAAAAAAAAACACATAAAAACATATAAAAATCAAAAGTAAAACAGGAGAGATGAGTGCTTTCGCATCAGCAAAGGATGCTTCATCCGATCTAAAGACTGCAACACAACAGCTCTATTTAATCAACTCAGAATTAGCCTCTGAGATCACGTGACCTCAGGGCAGGTTTCAAAGAAACATTTTCATTTAACCCTTTACCAGCAGGTGCATGCAGTAAAATAATCCATTTGGTTTCCAAGTTTTCAGTACTTGTTCTCGCATCACTACCCCTAATATTAGGCATAAAAACTTCAAGCACCAAAAAGTTAAAAACATGATTAGGGTCTTTATTTTTTACATGTTTACCAAGTGCATTTCTATCATCACATCTATTCATACTGTAAACATGCTAACACTATCTCTAAAATTATGATTTGTCTTTCCTACATAGTAACATTTACATACAACGCACTCAGCAAAATAAACAACATTCTGCGTATTACAGGCAGCATAAAAGTTACAGTAACATCTGTGGCCAGTACCTGGATGTAAGAAGTAGTTACATTCAGTAATATATGAACAAACATTGCAACCACCAGATTTGAACCTCCCTTTCACTGTCAGCTTTGACTCTGTTCTCATCCCAACGGGTTTATAACATAACATTCTCTTAATCGATTTGTAGTTTTTAATGGTAAATTTAGGTTCACGGCCTAGCATTTCTTTAAGCCTGGGATCTGTCATAAGTATATTCCAGTGTTTTTGTAAAATGCTAAAATCGACATTGATCCTTGCTTCTTTCCCTTTTTCTAAAACTGAAAGATTGTTTGATGATCATAAAATTTCTTTTTGCATTGCCATTCCTGCCACAGTTCAACAATAGTTTGTTTACTGTCCATACTAACAAGGAAAATTAAGCCGGTACAGGGCGCCGGAACCATAGAACCAGGGAGAGGGGGAGCCCCCACTTTTACAGCTGCAAGACCTGTCTGGAAAAATTAATGAAGTGGAGTTTTCAAGCCAACATGGATTAATGCGCAGAAGTTTAACTAAACTAGCTGTTCTTGTTCTCTCATTGCTCTGTGTTACAGGAGTTATGCTGCCGCTGTTCTGTTGGTGCTGCCAGAGCCAGAGTCATGCCGGTTAGGAGAGTTTTGTTCTTTGATTTGCAGGAGTTATGCTGCTCGTGTGTGTGTGTGTGTGTGTGTGTGTGTGTGTGTGTGTGTGTGTGTGTGTGTGTGTGTGTGTGTGTAAAATGCCCCAGTTAGGTATATCTGATGGTTAGTGTTACTCAGGCTCAAACAAGGGCCTGAATTCTCTACCCATACCACCACTTGTGATTCAGGGAGTTGAGTCCATAACTCTCAACTGCCCATATTTTCACAGAATATTTTGCTCATACTTTTGGTCTGTTCCTCTTAATATTTATGGTTTTCTGGCAAATCAGTGAGAACTGAATTCACCAAATAATGATAGCCATTTATGCTTCAGTCTTCCTACCTTCAGGAAACACATGGTAACACAAAACAATTTATTTTAGCAACTTGCTAAGATTATACAAACAATATTTAAAATGTGGCCCTGGTTTTGGGCCTTTGACCCCCCCAAATAAATTTTGGCTTTTTCCAGATTTCCTGTGCTGCAAAGTTGAGAGATTTAGTTGAGTGTCAAATGGATTTTACAAGGAGCTGAGAGCTTCAGGAAAAGAGAAGTTTATGGCTACGTATGCTATGCTGTTTGCTAGTATACTTGCTTTTGATGCAGAAGGCTGTGGGTTCTACTCTCACAGTATTGAGATGGATCGCTGATACTGTCCTTGTACTTTAAAGGGAGTGGATGCTGCAGTCCTATGAATGTCCTGCTTTGGAGGAGTTACCTAGTAACTATGTTTCTGTTATCAGTTTGCCATCTATTCCCCATTGCAAAATTACTAGATTATCATTTTTTTAATGTATCATAGGGAATTTATTCTTCAAGGGCAAAAGTCACTTTATTTGCAGATGAAACAATGAAATCTAAAGTTGCTAGAAGCAACCTCTTCATTAGTTACAAATCCATTTAATGTGGAATTATTTAGATGACTTACTTCTTAGGTTTATAGGTTCATAGGCTGGTACTAGGCTATTGGCCCTAGGGCCTATACAAGCCTAGCCATAACAATTCCCTGGCTATTTTGCATATTTACTGATATTGGTGGATTGTAAAGATAGAAGTTTGAGTGGCCTTTTATGGTTGAAATTTTTTGAAATGGGTAGTTTTGTCATTATTCGTTCATGCACTTTGTTTCAGTGCTTACTAGAAGACTGTTCCAAACTACAAATTTAAAACACATTCTAACAAGTGGTGCTGTATTATACAAGGAATATAATTTAATACAATCAGGTTAATACAATCAGGAAGGTGAATCAAAGAATGCATACATATATGCTTGCTCACAGGATGCAGGAGATCAAAATAGGGGAAGAGACCAGTCACCAATGGAGTCCCCCAGGGTTCGGTGCTGAGACTTTTTCTGTTTGGCATATACTTCTCAAAAGTAACAGGAAATACCAAAGGGCTTTGGCCGACTAAGTTTGAGACGACTGCAAGTTAGGAGCAGTTACTGAATCCCCAAATGACTTAACCATCATGCAGGAAGGTTTGTCCCAAACAATAACTGGTGCCAGAATGATGAATTGAAACTAAACTCCAAGAAATACATTATTGTATCCTTTGGAAAGTCATCTACTCCAGGAAACTGCCAAATTGACAATGCCCCCTGAGAACTGACCTAGTTGTTTGGCATTTGGAACTTGTGTGTACAGTGACCTAACTTTTGATCAACATGTGCCCGGGGTCCTAAGGCAGTCTTTCTATATTGCACAGCTTATAAACAAATTGATTGTGACTAGAGCTAGAGGTGTTATTGCCCCCCTTTACAAAGCCCTCATTAGGTCAATCATTTTGTATAATGCCCACTCTGGCATGTATCTGTCCAGACCCATGCAACAATTGAAATACCCACAGAGATACCTTACTAAAAGGATACAAGTCCTAAACAATAGGTCTTGCATGGACCATCTCAAAGATTTATCACTATACTCTGTATCCTCCAGAGTGCTTAGAGGTGACATGCCCGGCATACAAGGCATCCTCTGACCTAATACAGATGGACCTACTGAACATCAGCAAGTCAAATGGCATCAGAAATACTCAGTCCAGGTATCTAAACTGAATGTTGTGGAGAGATGGATATATATCACAGAAGCTACCACTGTTCCAGAACAGACTATCCATTCAAGTAAAACAAAGCTCATCCCTGTCCATATTCAAATGCAACTTAGATCTAAGGATGGGTAATAGAAAATGTACTCCAGGATTGCCCCTCATGCCACTAATGGATAGAGGCAGTTCCTAAATGCTGCATCCCTTACATGGGACCCCCCAAATTATCATTAGCATGATCACATTTATTCTCACTAGGACTAATATACAATTATCAGCCATGGGATAGGTAAGACCAATCAGGAAATGTTAATTCAAGCACCAAAAGGGAAACTGGCTAAGCTTAAAATGTCCTCCAAGTGAACGTATCTTGTGGTAGTAAATAGTTTTAAAAACTGCCCTTTTTAGATCAATAAGTACCCCCTCACCTTCCGCCCCCCCCAGTCTTCAACAGCTTCCAGTGCCTCTGTGTAGGTAGATTATACCTAAGATGTCTACCTATTAACAAATGTACAGGAAAAAGACCTATAGAATTCAGAAATATAATTGTGTACTTAACAGGCAGATAGCAAGCTGGAGACTGAATTGCCATACTTTCGGATGAAATTTGAAACTGCCCTAACCATTGATCTCACTCACTCAATGTTTTGAGGATACCTGGGACAAGAGGACATGTGTCTTAACTTTCAGTGATTCACAAAGACAAAGTTGCCAAACATCTAAGTCCTATGTTGAAGACAATTGCGTATTATCTGTTCTTCAGGAATTCCACATATAGCCAAGCTAAGTTTCACTGCAACAGCAACCTTTTGACTTGTGGTTGCCCAAAACTGCACCACCACTTAAAATTTTGGTTGGTAGTCTACACACAAGAGATAACATGCATCTTTGTACTGAAATAAGTCATTTCAATTTGCATCTAAGGTATATGTGGAAAGTGATAAAGTATCATCTCTTTTATTTTGATTTCTGAAGATTAAAAATTTTACATTTCTGCACCATTTGTTATATATATTTGGGCATCTTAAGGAATCGTATGCCAGCTGAGAATGGCACGAACATCGTCTTTAAAGTTGCTTAGGTGTGATTCAGACATGGCTTCTCACAGCTGTGTAGGAATAATGGCTTTGTCACCCTTGAATAGTAAGCCCTTGACTAAGAGAAGTTCCTCTAGATAGGGAAAATAAAATCAAATGAATGCTGCCTCAGTTGCTGTAAAAGCACAACACTCTGACTATGAACCAGACAACCTCAATTCAGTTAGTAACTAGGGTACCCGTTGTTGTGGATGCTAGAAAAATGTCCATATCTGTCCTGAGAGAGGAGGAGGTGGAATGAGCTGTTCAGTGCTGCAAGCCCTCAGAGAAAATGCAATGATACAAGAAATTCCAGAGATGGGTATTTGTCCAGTACATCACTGAGTGGCAACCCTCACTGTTGGTCCAAAGGAACATGCATTCTCAGGGGGGGGAGTTGTAATATCTCCTATCATGACATGGGTCACTGGCAGAGTTAAGGCTTAAATGTTCCTTCATTGCTGGGATGCTGGAAAGGGCACAATAATCTCCACATGGCTGCTTACTCCACTGATTTCTGTCACCCTGGTGATAGGAGATAAATGAACTCAATGGTCAGCAAGCATGGAGGCCAAAAAACTGCGCAAAACAGAACACAAATGATAAGATGCAATGATTTAACATTATCAGGTAGATTACATCATGTGACACCTGTATTTGAAGTTGTTTATTTATACATTCTTTATACTTTTCAGCAGACATGAGCAAATCAGTAGGTCTTCCAGATCTTTAAAAAAAAAAATCTTCCTTATACTCATGTGGATATGCTCGAGTTATAGTATTGCCTATGTGCAATAATTTACCAAGTTTGTACTGAACGCACAGATCAAATGTTTGCAAAGACAATAACATCCTTTGGAATCTTGTGGGTACCATATGTAAATGTTTTTTGAATGTACTTTGATGTAGTTTATGGGCTAACTCCAAAGTGACTCTTTTACTACAGATACAGTCATAGAACTTTTGAAAAACAAAAACTATGGCTGCCTTCTCTTTTTCTGTTTCATACCATTGCACCACAATTTTACTGGATAGTATTCACCTGCAGATTAGTAGTTTGTGGTACTTCATTGTAAGTGCCATAGTGACACAATGTTTACGCATTTCAAAGATTTTCTCTTACACCATTGACTGAAGCCAAGCTACATCTGTAGTAGCTTTCCGAGTGGTATTGTTATATCCGACAAATGTGGAATCAACTTGAAAAGATATATTGTCATATATTACCATGCCAAAGAAATGCATAAGGGAGGCTTATCACAAGACCTTTGTATATTTATAATTGCTTTTACTTTGCCAGAATCAGATTTAAGGCCCTCCGAAGCAATACTTGTTCCATGAACTGGATAGAAGTTACAGAATGACATGAACTTTTGTTTAGCTTCAAGCCTATTTACTGTAAATATGCCTTACAACCTTACCAGATTCAGACCTGTTCCCATGACTAGAATATCATCAACTTAATTGAATGCACCACCTTAGTCTTCATTCATTTGAGCTGCAACTTTCTGGAATACATTTGGAGCTGAAGATATTGTAGATGGTAACCTCAGAAAATGGCATCTACCCAGAGATATATTAAATGAGCACATTCTGGAAATGACTTTAACTAGCTTAATTTGCCAGGACCCTGGCTTAGCATCATGAATAGAGAAGAACGTACCGTTAGGCATTACTGCAACAACCTCCTCAGATATCTGAAATGGATAATATTCCCTTTTAATCCTATTGTTATGTTCTATGGATCTATACGTATTCTTAGTTTGTCCTGCTTCACAACTGTTACTGTGCTAGTAAACCACTATTTTTGTTTACCCATGACTACCAATGCTTTTGTGCACTTTATTTGTTGTTCAGTTCTGTTCTGTGTCTCAATGAAGCTAGAAATATTCCTGGAGTATGACTCACTGGCATTATCTCAGGGCAGCTCTTAATGTGGAATTCTCTTTATCAACAATGCAAACCTTGAAACAAGTTAGAATGTTTATAAAAATGTCATCAGGACCTTACAGCACAGATTCAGCACTTCAACAATTATGCTTCTGAACTCAGAGTGAAGTATGCATCATCACAGAAACTTTTTTATTGCATTTGATAGCCACATCAGCATTATCATGTTAATATGAAGCTTCTGTATGCAGGCAGTATACCTTTTAGCATTTCATATATCAGCTAAGTAAATGGGGATATAGGATAGTCTGTGGCACGGCATGAATGCATGACGTGCCTCAGTGAACAGCACTTTGTGATTATTAACATGTTCTGACTCTGTCTCTTCAGTATCATTAAAAAGTTTTGTTCTGATCTTCAGATTTGTTTTTGGCACAGTCAGAAGTAGCTTGTGAATCACTCTGCCAACCCCAAAGAATGAATCCTTTAATCATATCAAGTACCTCTCAAACATTACGATCCCAAAAGTTCAGTTGCTTTAACAGGTTTTCCAAGGACATTAATTGGAATATTTATCTTTAGTTCCTGCACTTGTACTCATAATCCTTGAATCTAAGATGTTTTATTTTGTTTCTTGACTATGTCAAAAGTAACACATAGATACTTGTATACTTTATTAAGCAGTTTCTATGCCTAACTGTAGATTCAAACAATGTATTGCATTCAGCCACTGAACCCAGCTTATACACAACACATGCCTTTAATCATTAGCTTTCTGATCAAAAGTTATCCTTGGCTGTCTTCAGTTAAATAGCAAATGCAGGATGTGTAATGGAGAAGATCCCAAGGATATTGCCAATATCCTGGCAGATCGATTTAGTGCCAACTTCACCTCCCTCTCACCCCCTAAAGGGCCCATCTCAATACCAAAAGATTTCCAAATTCTGATAATCACAGCCACACAGGTAGAGACAGCACTCTCCAAAGCTAAGAATACAGCATCCATGGGACCAGATGACATCCCAGGCTGTGTACTACATGAACTACAAAATGAACTGGCACCCCACCTAAGTGTCATGTTTAATCATAGCCTTACCTCAGGCTTCGTGCCCACTGAGTGGCGCACAGCTACAGTTATCCCGCTCCACAAGGGAGGATCCACCTTGGATCCTGGGAACTACCGTCCCATCAGTCTGACAAGCCTGATCTGCAAGGGCATGGAACACATTATCATGGAACTTATAAACAAAGACATTGGCAACCTTCAAACACTGGACCCCACCCAGTTTGGGTTTGTGAAGGGCCGATCTTGTCTCCTGAATCTGATTGACTTCTTCGAATAGGTCTCCAAAGAGCTATGGACGAGGGTAAGGTGGTCCACACAGCCTATATGGACTTCGCCAAGGCCTTCAACACCATCCCCCACTCTGGAATCATAGATAAACTTACTAAGCTGGGCATAAATCCCTACGTCACTCGATGGGTTGCCAACTGGCTTACTGATAGAACCCAGACTGTAAAAGTAGCCAACTCCAAATCCAGCTCCAGACAAGTGACAAGTGGAGTACCTCAGGGTTCAGTCCTGGGACCACTCTTGTTTGGCATCTACTTCTCTGAAGTACAAGCCAACACTAAGGGACTCTGGCTAACAAAGTTTGCAGATGACTGCAAACTGGGAGCCATTATTGAATCCCCAAATGATGTGGATATTCTACAAAAAGGCCTTACAGAAACAGATGCCTGGTGCCAGAGCCATGGGCTCAAGCTTAATGCCAAGAAATGTATAGTTATCCCCTTTGGAAAAAAACATGTACCCATGAACTACCACATAGGTGGCAGGACACTAAACATTGAAAGGTGATGAGAGACTTAGGGACACAAGTGGACAGTGGTTTCACTTTCAATAACCACATCGCCACAACAGTCTGGAAATCTTTCTCTGTGGCACACCTCATCACCAAAGGCTTTTCATCCAGAAAAAAGGAGGTCATTGTCCCACTGTACTTATCCCTCATTAGACCCATTATAGAGTATAATGCCCCATTTGTTATGTACCTCACAAGACATCTGCAACAGCTGAAAAGGCCACAGAAATACCTCACTAAAAGAATAACAGGCCTAAAGCAGATGCCATATGCTGACCATCTAAAAAAACTCCAGCTATACTCTGTGGCATATACAAGGCCATGTCAAACCCTGAGCTGTTGGGCATGCTCCACTTAAAGAAATACCAATCCCTCAGAGCCACACGCTCCAGGGATCTAAACCTTATCATCGCAATGAACAAAACATGCTGGAGGGATAGTTTCCTGACCCAGAGACTCCCCATACTCTGGAATAGACTGCCCATACATGTCAAGCAGAGCGCCTCATTGGCCCTCTTCAAAAGGAACCTTGATGATTGGATGGGAGATAGGAAATTCATGTCAGTCGCCCTGCTAGACAGGGGCCCAGAGAAGTAAATATTGTGGGAAGAAATTTCCAGGGAATTGTTATGGCTAGGCTTGCATAGGCCTTAGGGCCAATAGCCTAGTACCAACCTATGTCCCTATGAACCTATGAACATATGAGAAGAAAGGGGCAACTGGGAACATATGTTTTGGGAGTGCAATGAGTTGGCAGATTTTAAAAATTCCCTCTAGAGTGTTCTATCAGAGATACTTGGGTGAGCAAATGGCTGTAGGTAGGGAAATGATTCTTTTGAGTTGGGATACATGATCTGAATTGCCTAAACATAGTAAGAACTTATTAAGTTTAATTCTGTTGGCTGCCAAAATAACAATTACTAGAACATGGAAATTAAAGTCTAAAGTCTACACCAACGGTATTTGAGGTATTGAATATAATAAAAGAGATAACATGACTGAAAGAGGGATCTTTAAAAAAGAGAATGAACAAATTACATATAAGTAAATGGAAATTGTGGGAACAATACATGCAGAATAATGTTCAGGAGGAAGAGAAGTGAAGTTTAAGGGAAGGCAGGAATTCAACAAATTTTGTAATGTTGGACCAATGATAGTAGCAAAGAAAATATATATGATGTATTTTGTATTTATTTATTTATTTTATTTTACATTGTTGACTGGGAAAGTCTGACTGGATACGTGTCCATTTTCAGTGGAGACCCGGGGAGAAAAGCCCCACAGTTAAATTTTAAGCAAAATATAAGGTGTGTACAGAAGAATTCAAATTTATATAGCATCAGACTTAACATTGACTAGTGACATAGCATTGAAGTTTAAGATTTAACATATTTACACAGACTGAACACATCTTTTACAGTTTTAGGTTGAGGCATTACATAACGGTGAACATTGTTAGTAGGGGGGTTACATTTTTTGCTTTACACAATTGAACATGTACAGCAAGTTAGTCACAGTAGGGAGTATAGCAACAAAGAGAGCAAAGATTAGACATAGTAGGGAGTATATTAGCAGGAGAAGAGGCAGAGATGGGAAATTGGATAACAGGTTAAGTAAGAAAAACAGGAGTAAGGAGCTTAAGGATAGAGTAAGAGTAGAGGTGTAAAGAGAAATGTATAGAGGATAGATAAGTGTGCCCTAGCAGTGACATATGGGTACTGACTAAGGGGTTAGAATTAGAGGTGGAGCTGGAAGGAAGCTAGAGAAGTTGCATTCTTTTGATGATGAAGCTGAAGTCAGAGGGCAAGAGTAAGGGGGGGGGTGGGGGGGTCAGCCAGATGGGGAACATGTGCATATCCATGTGTGCTTTAGGTGTTCTGTTAGGAATCTTTTAAATTTAATCTTTGAGCCTGCTGAGGTAATAGCAGTAGGTAGGGTGTTCCAAATGTTGCCTATGTAGTTAGGGAAGAGGGAGTCTCCTGCTGTGTTGTTGGTCTTGGAGACCTTGATTAATTTTTTGTCGGTAGAGCAAAGTTGTCTAGTTTTAGCTTGTAGTTGTAGTAGACTGGCCAGAGCTGCAGTTTTATATGGCAGTAGTAGATTATAGGCAAAGGAAAACTGATGATAATTTAGGAGATTAGGTTTGGTTAGGACATTTAGATTTAAATGGAAACATGTTAAAATGGTTTGTTTTCTTTTCTGTTAATGTATGTTTGCCTATGTCATAAGTGATAATTTAATAAAGGTTTTAAAAAAGTTACATTTGGCTGCTACACAGAAAACAATTCAACTGTATTCATAAACATTTCTGTTTTGTTCTCTTCTTTTGCTGATAATATTTGCAAGTCTTGCTGTAATATCTTATATATTCATCATGGGGATCACTGCTGCATTAGCCTTAGGTATATTGGTTATATCCTGCTAAGGATATAACAGCTGGCCAGCTTCCAAAACATCAGGACACTTACCATCCACCCAAACTGTTAGTTTGAAATGAGCTGACTAAAAAGTCAGGTTTGGGCACCAAGCCCTTCAAAGCTTTCCTGCTGACAAAGAGCAGGCTTTCAAGTATTGATGGTTGGCTAAATCTGTTCCAGTGATGATCAGATAAATTCCTTTTGGGGTACAAATATTCCACTTTACTTTTCATGACAGAATTTGTACTTTTTCAGTGAAACTTTAATTTTTAAACTAAGAAAAAGTGTTGTAATGACTGCCATGTAACTTTTAATTACTTTTCAATGGGACCATCATTTTTTTACTTTTGTGGTAAAAAGTTGTTAAAACTACTTTTCTGAGGCAAACATTTTATTACTTCACTTTTGAGGGCTGTGGTAAGCATTTAAAGTGATTTTTACTGTGTTTTGTATGAAGAAAAAGTTACTACTTACCTGTTTTACCAACTACTGCAGCCAGGTTTCTCAGGAATCAGGCATCTTTTTCAGCTTAACCATGGAATAACTTACAGATTCTTCAGTCTTTCCTTCTTTCAGCCACATAAAGTAGAACATTACTAAACAGCCATTACCACCACAGCAAGCTGATAAAGTGCCTCAGACACAAATGTAACCGTTTCTGGTTTCTTGGCCATTCAACCTTTTCCATGCCTTTCTCTCTTGTGCATTCCCTACAGCCACCATAGACCAGGAGTTAGACACAGCCTTTGAGGATGTTGGAGTACCCTTTGTGGGTAAGGGAGAGACACTCTTTTCAGTCATGGGAGAAGGGGTAGGGTGTACCCCTCTGCCTAGCCAGGATGCTATGCATATTTCTACGGAGGTTTTTCCTGACAAACCTGGGTCTGCTTCTTAAAGAATTCCTTTTAAAAAGAAGTAAAACTTTCTCCCATCTCAGTCACTTTCAATAGGTGTGATTTGCTGGGCTTAGTTCAGGGTTTGTTCAGGCTCTCAACCCTCCTACTTCTGCTGTTTCTGATAAAAGGAAAATAGATTATTCATTTACTGAAGAGGTTTAAGTTTTTGAAGCATCAAATAATTGTGAAGGGACAGATTCTATTTTGTCTTCTTATATTTCTGATTCAGATTCTGAAGAGAGTGTGGCTTTGGGCAGTCCCTTTGAATGTTTCTTTTTCTCTGAAAATATTTATAGGTTCATAGGTTCATAGGTTGGTACTGGGCTATCTGCCCGAAGGCATATATTAGCCCAGCCATGTTGTGCGGTATTCATCGCCCCTTTAGTTGTTCCCTAGACCCTTGTACTAGCAGCTAGTACCCTTGGCCCCTATCTAGTAGTGCTGTTGGTGTGATCCCCGGTGTGAACTTTCTGTTACCCATCCATCCACTCATCAAGGTTCCTCTTGAAGAGTGATAGTGAGGGGCTCTGTCTTATGTAGATCGGGACCCTGTTCCATAGTAAGGGAAGTCTCTGCAAAGGGAATCTATCCCTCCAGCATGTTCTATTCATTGTTGTGTTGAGGTTTATATCCCTAGAGCGTGTAGCTCGAGTAGATTTGGTTTTGCTAAGATGGAGCATGTTCAACAATTCTGGGTTGGACATGACTCTGTACGTTAGACAGAGATCGCCTCTGAGAAAGCGGTATGCAACAGAGAACAGTCTTAGCTTTTTCAATTGTGCTGCATAGGGCAACTGTTTGAGGCCAGTAATCCTCTTGGTTAGGTACCTTTGTGGTTTCTCCAGCTGCTGGAGATGTCTAGCCAGGTACATTCCAATTGTTGCATTGTACTCAATAATGGGTCTGATGAGGGAAGAGTAGAGGGGCACCATTACAACCTTAGCTCTTGATGCGAACCCTTTCGTGATCAGATCGAGATTTCCTGAATGAATCACATGTTTCAGTGGAAACATAATGATAAACACAGTCCCTAAAGAACTATGATTTTTTTTACAACTGGATTTTCCAGAACATACTCCAATTTCTCCTGTTCTTTCTGATAGAGATTGTATAAATTAAAATGTTTTCCCCAAAATTATACTGTGGGTGTAGTAAAAGGAAATATGCAAAGCCAAACAGCAGCTTTCAAAATAATATGGCTTGCTTTGCAAGAATAGTTAAGTGACCTTTTATTAAAAAGATTTCTTGTAAATGTTCAGCTTAGATATTAATAACATATAGTTGTGGGCTTACTGTAAATGGCATCCTGTTATAGAAAAAAGGAAGTTACATTGACATCTCAAACAGAAACTTTGCATTAAAGGGACTTTTTCATCCCAAGAATAACTTGGACTTTATATTTGTCATTTCAACAGAAACTGACCAGGCTAGAAATAACCAATGGAATTTTTCATGATATAAACAGAAACTTTGCATCAACAGGGACTTTCTGTGAACTTTTAGATGCAGAAATAAATGAAATAAAATACAGACACTTCAAGTGAATGCAAAGATGACGTGGAGAGACTTTTTGTGAAGTCTTCAGATACAGCAAGGAAGAAAATAACCAAAGAAGGACATAAAACAGAAATCAATCATGCAAACCAGAAGAACAAGCCACAAGGACATTAAAAATAACATTGGTTGACATTTAAAAGAGTATATAAACTGGACAGTATTTTCACTCTTTAGTGACGTCTATGACTGAGTGTGCATTAGTCTGTAGTTATATGTGTCTAGCTGTGTTATAATAGAATTGAAATAAATCTGACAGTATTAAGTGTTTATTAAGAATTTGTAGTAATAGGTTCATAGGTTCATACTAGGCTATCTGCCCTGGGGCAATTATAAGCCTAGCCCGATTCTGTATGGCTTACACCACCCCTTGATTTGAGTATACTGTGCCCTTTTTTAAGGTTTAGTTTACTGTGCCTCTGTCTAATAGTGACACGGGAGTAATTCCCTGGGACAAACCTACGATCCCCCATCCACTTATCGAGATTCTTCTTGAAGAGATTCAGTGAGGTGCTCTGCCTCACATGAACTGGAATTCTATTCCAGAGCGAAGGGAGCCTCTGGGTTATGAACCTGTCCCTCCAGCAAGTTCTATTTATTTCTGTGCTGAGGTTCAAGTCCCTCGAGCGTGTGGCTCTAAGGGATTTAGATTTACTGAGGTGGAGCATGTCCATTAATTCTGGATTTGACATAGCTTTGTATGTCAGACATAGATCGCCTCAAGTAGGCGGTATGCAACTGAGTAGAGCTGGAGTATTTTAACCGAGCAGTATATGGCATCTGTTTGAGACCCTTGATCCTCTTGGTGAGATACTTTTGGGGTCTTTCTAATTGCTGCAGGTGTCGGGTAAGGTACATCCCAAAAGAGGCATTGTATTCTATGATGGGCCTGATGAGGGATGAATAAAGGGGCACGATTACCTCTCTTGATCTAGATGTGAAACCCTTCGTGATGAGGTGGGCTATGTAGAAGGTCTTTCTAACCACTTTGGCAATGTGGTTTTCAAAGGAGAGATTGCTATCAACTTGGGTCCCCAGGTCCCTAATAACTTTCTCTGTACTTAATGGGTTTCCGCCTATGTGGTAATTTGTGGGCACATTGTTTTTGCCAAAGGGTATGACTATACCCTTATAATACAAATAAATATTAATGGATACAGTAGTACGGTGTCTCTCTGGTCACTGCTAATAATACTTTACAGTGGCGAGCCTAGCTCACTGGCCGGGAACCTAATCCACTGGCCACAACCTTTTTTTATCCGTTACCAACAGTTAATTTTTCATAAAGGCATTAAATTTCTTCATGAATTCAACAGATTGACAGTTCCAGTGTTTCAACAGATCAACAGTTCCAGGACTTCGTTGGTGGATACAGAGTGACGCCGTAGAAGCTGTCCTGCGACGAACCACCTACAATTCGCCTGTGGAGAAACACCATCTTTTTCCAGATTGACTTTGGCTTGTACACCTGTTTGTCTTCTGCAAAAATATGGTAAGTTCTTTACAGTTATAACATGGATGCCATATATAACATTAGCTTGAAATGCCCACATACTGTGCAAATTAATTTAAATGATACACCTGATTGTCTTTTATGTCACTGCAAATTTCCACAAATCTGTCTGTTTTGTCATAAAAGTTTAATGTGTAAGACAGTTAAAAAGATTTATCCTGCTGTTACAAAGGATGCATTTCCTTCTGATGTTGCTAGTTCTTCAGATGATAAACAAGTACCACAACCCTCTGCAGTTATGCTTTTATCTGATGTAGTTCAAGCAGTCACTGATTTTTTGGGGAGATTGAACATTATGGAAAAATTTGATATAGTTAATAAGTATGAAGTTTACTGTACAGAATGGAATAGGTTACATAATGCTATTACTGATACTAAGCAATTAGATGATGCTCTACAGCCAGGGATATAGACAGTATCTTGCAAAGGCACAAGATGAACATCCTGACATGGTTAAGGTTATCACCAAGCTTTTAAAACAAGTTTTACAAGCTTTTCAAACATTACCAGAAGACAGTGTAACAGAACAAATACGCCATCTACAGACAGATAATCAAGCTTTAAAGCACGAATTAGACCAGGCTCAAACAGAGTTAGTAAAGCAGCAATCCACAACCTATGGCTCAGCAATCATTCAAAGTTTAGAGCATGACAATCAACTTTTAACAAATGAATTGGAAGGTTTAAAACAGCAGTTAGCGCAAGTAAAGCGAGATTTATTGTTTGTTTGTGTCTTTCGGCTTTTTCCCGGTTAGGGGTCGCCACAGCGGAACTCCGGTCCACTAATGATTGGTAGAAGATTTCTACATGCCGAGTTACCAGCTCTGGTGCACAACCTTCAACGAAGGTATGCCCCTTCACGCATGTCTCCACACAGAAGATGCTTTAGCTGAGAATCGAACGGGCAACGTTTTGCTGTGAGTCGACAACGCTACCTCAGATGTGGGGCAGGACACAGCCAACATGGCAGTCATTTCCCCTGCAGAAATTTATCAACAGTCACGTTTATTGCAGACACTGCCTCAGTGGCAAGACAAAAAATGTATCTTTTTCAACATGTTGGCATTTGGTTAACGTATACTGTAGGGTCTACATGGAATGATGCCCTGTGTAGATTTTTTTTTGCATCATCCCAAAATATTTAAATTCATACATAGAAACTGAGAAATGTTCTCTAGACAGCAGAACAGCCAGAATGGCAGCTATTCTCAATGCATATACTCAGGGTCAACCTTTGACTCCTGAATTACTTGATTATTTTAAAATTAGCATTACAGATAAATTAATGGAACAAAGTGATCACTTTAAGCTTGCATACCAGGTTGTGTATGATAAAACAGATGACCAAATGACAGATCCAGAGGTGCAGCAGTTGCTTATACATACCTTTTTAAAACAAATGGAGTCTCAGGTGACATTAAACATATCTATGGCTTAGGATCAAAAACCCTAGAAGAAGTAGTCCAAAAACTCATCAGTGGTAAGACAATCGGAGATGATGGAAAACTTTATACACATAACATTTTTCCTGTAGAAGGAAAGCAAAGTGTAGACTATGTGGGGAAAGGAAGGGGATGGAATACATGATCTGATGAAAGAACAAACACAGGGGGAACACGAGCAGCTTCTGCTCCACCAGGGTTACAGACAGATACACAACGAAAATCAGAAAAACAGGTGATATGTTTTACTTGTAAGAAAATAGGCCACATTAAACAGGATTGTACATATTATAAAAAATGGAAGGAAAGTCAAATACAAAAGGGTATCTATGCAGATAATAGTGCTTCTTCAAAACCCAAAAATAGGGAAAGAAATCAAGATAAAAAAATACATTAAGGGAGAACCAGTCACAGGAACAAACACAGAGGGATACAGAAAAAATAAAGTATACCCTGTGGAATGCACAGAAAACCCACCACATAATCCCACACACAGTGCAAGTCAGGAATTAAAATGTGAAATTGAAAGTACAAAGTACACATTAGATAGGGAAGACACTAACAGTCAAGTCTGTGTAATCAGAGACATACCCAGGAAAGTAGATCAGAATGAATATGACTCCGATTAGGGTTGTGCCCCCCACCCAAGTAATCTTTCTCACAAATTTTAAATGTGGAAAGGACGGACGCCCATTAGTGGATGTATGGGTGATGGGGACACTATGGAAAGATGTCCTGCTTGATACCAGGGCAGCAGTCTCAGTCACTAATAAACAGTTACCTGTAAATCAGTTCAAAAAATCTTACAGTCAAGGCTTTGATGGCAGCACTTGCATGGTCATAAGCAGTAAGCCAGTTAAAATATGTTTCACAGAAAATGGATATTCAATACAGGGTACATTTCTTATGAATTCCAGTTGTGGAACAACAATCCTTGGGTTGATATCCTCAGCAAACTGGGAATAGTAATTGATTTCAATAACAAGGTTTTATGGTCAGCCACAACGGAAGACAGTCGGGATACAGCTCAGCAATTTCTTTGCTTTGTAATTGACGTAAGTAACTATAAAAAATACATTACCAAGAGACATTCACAATGGCAGGATAAATGGGAGCAAATGAAATCACAATTTCAGCTCTTGTGGGCTACATCAAAGACAGACTGTGGCAAGTTAGCAGTACCAGTGAGTGTAGGCAATCCTTTGGATTACATTCCTCCTTTTCAGAAGTAATATCCAATCCCCAAAGAGGCAGGAAAGGATATGAAGAAATGTATAGAACAATGGGAGCAGGAAGGCATAATACTAAAGGATCACAGTTCCACAAATTCACCAATTTGGCCAGTGAAAAAGAAAGACGGTAGCTATAGATTAGTTATTGATTTACGTAAGGTCAATCAATTCACAACTCATCGTGCACACCTGGCTCCGATAGTGCCGGAATTGGCAGTGAGAATAAAACCTCAAAGTAAGTGGTTCACAGTTATTGATTTAGCTAATGGATTTTTTGCAGTTCCTTTACAAAAGGAAGATTGGCAATGGTTTGCTTTTACCTTTGATAATCAACAGTATGTGATGATGCGGCTGCCACAGGGATTTCAAAATAGTCCTGTAATTTTTCACCAAGTAGTAGGGGGGGGGTCAAAACCCTTAGAGACAGATGATAGTGTCATTCATTACACTGATGACATTCTTATACAGTGAAGGACAACATATCAACATGAGATACTTCTTAAAAAAGTTCTAGGTACTTTGCAAGATGCAGGATTCAAGGTCAACAAGGACAACGTTCAGGCCTTTTCACAAGAGGTGAAGTTCTTGGGAACTATTGTTCGTCCCACTGGCAGATCCCCTTGTGAGGAAAGAGTGAAAGGAATTTTGGAATTACCTCAGCCATTGACAATTCCAGATTTGCATAAATTTCTAGGTATCATGAATTATAACAGAGAATTTATAGAGGATTATGCGGCAGCTGCCGCTCCCCTATATAAAATGTTAGTGGAACAAAAGGAAGAATCCCGGTTAAGTTGGGAATGGAAGGAAAAACAGGCTTTTGAGCTACTAAAAAAGAAATTGACACAGGCTACAGAATTGGTAGCACCTGATGGACAGCAAGATTTCATTTCGCAGGCAGCAGCAGGAAGTGAGACTATCTCGGTAGTCCTCCTGCAGTATTGGCCTCAACAAAATGGGAGCAAGGCAGAAAAGACACTCCAACCAGTGACTTTCTGCAATTGAAAGTTAACCCCAGTTGAAAAGGGATATCACCCATGCATACAACAATTGTTAGCCATATATTGGGGAATTAAACAGACAGAATACTTGACAGTTTTTTCAAAAATAATTGTACAGACACCACATCGGTCTATGAAGATTCTTTTGAATTCTATGGAAATGAATAAGATCACAGAGGGAGTGAGTCAAACCATTTTTTGCAAAATGGATGACTTTATTCAGTACAAAGAATGTCCAAATTCAGACAGGGGACAAGTATTATCTCTCAGATTTGGTTAACTATAAGGGAGGACCTCATAATTGTGTTCAAAGCTTACAACATCTGGAAATTTCGCCATTGAATGCACATTTTCAAGGCAGCTTATGCACAGTTTATGTAGATGAGGCCAGGTTTTGGAAAGATGGGAAATATTTAACAGGATTTGCGGTGATCCCAGGAGATGGACAAGAGCCTATCCTGAAGAAATTGCCGGGTTACATGTCAGCCCAAAGGGCAGAGTTAGAAGCAGTCAGATATGTTTTACAACATTTTGAGCCAGTCAGCATTTGCAGTGACAGTGCTTATGTGGTAAATTCACTGTATTTACACATGGCAATTTGGGCCAGGAGGGGATTTGTCGACAGTGTTGGCAAACCCCTCAAACATGCTCTGGTATTGCGGAAATTATGGGCATTGATTACCCAAAATGGCCTACAAGGAAAACTTAGTATTGTAAAAATAAAAGCACATCAAAAATGCAATATAGAAGAGGCTAGAGGAAATGCTTTGGCAGATGCCAAAGCAAAACAAGCGGCAGAGACAGGTGATTGGTTAGAACCACATGAGCAGTTTGAACATAAAAATCAAGCACTGTCAGTTAAAACATTTGCAACAGTAGAAATATAGAATTTAGCAACTCTTCAGAAAGAAAAAGGGATTCCCAAAGAACTAGATAAATGCATCCGGGAAGGGGGTGGCAATCAAGAAATATTTGTATATCCAATGCCGGACAGAAAGAAAATACCCTATCTCCCAGGGGATTTGGCCAAGCAACTGGTCGAGTACAATCCCAAAATTCTGGGCCACATAGGCACAGAAAAGTTATGGAGTATAGTTAAACAGAAGATGTGGAATCCATGTCTAAAAAAGTTGTGTAAAATGGTTATAGAGGGATGTTTGGTTTGTTTACAAATCAATGCCAGTATAAAGAAACCTCAGTTGTATAGGGTGCCAGTGGCAGATGGGCCATGGTATGCTATTCAAGTGGATTATGCAGGGTCCCTCCCCACTGCAAAGAGAAGATACAGATACCTATTAGTGGTAGTTGATGTATTTTCAAAATGGGTAGAAGTAATACCCATCAAGAGTATGACAGCTAAAACTACAGCAGAGGCACTATGGAAAAACAGTCAGACAATGAACCACAGTTTACAAGTCAAATAATGTGGCATTTGTGCAAACAGCTGGGGATCCAGCACAGGTTTCATGTTCCTTATCACCCACAATCCAATGGGATTGTTGAAAGAATGAATCCAACAGTCAAAGAGAGATTGAAAAAAGCATTCCTGGAAAAAGGTAAGGACTGGGTAAGACATCTGCCAGGGATTCTACTGGGCATTAGGGCAACCCCTAACAGTAAAACAGGAATCTCACCCTTTGAAGTAATGACCAGGAGAAAAATGCCCCTAACACTCCCCTGCAACCCAGAACCGGTAGAAAAAAGATCATTATCGACAGCAGTAGAACACCAGAAATGGTTAAAAGACATACAGGGGATATGCAATACTATTGCCAGGGAACAGGCTTACTGTCTGTGGAAAGAAATGCCAGACATACCTATAGAAATGGTTCTACAGAAAGGGGACAGAGTCCTTGTAAAGAACTTCTTGAGAGAAGGATCATGGGACAGTAATATGAGGTAGTTGAGGAAATAGGACCGTTAGTGTACAGAATCCAAAGAATAGAAAAAGAAAAAATAAATCCCAGAAAACAGACAACCAAAAGAAATACACTGTTAGTTCATAGAGATCAGTGTAAATTAATAAACAGCCACACACAGAAATAGAAAAGTAATATTCTTTCTAAAATTTATTTTTAGATGCAGGGGAGCCCAGTAAATTCAGAGATTCAACTAAAACAAAAGAGCCCAATATGGGAACATCTATTAAATTTGGAAATTCCACCAGAACAAGAAAGCCCATGAGAAAATCCATTTAAGCAGGAAAGCACAGAAAAGGAGCAATCAGAAAAAACAAGAGAAAAAAGTTGTTGTAGAGTACCTATAAGTATTTGCATAGCCATGGTATTCATGATAGTAGTATATGCTTTATATAGTTTGTATAGTATAGAAATATATAAAGATTTTGAAAAACAAGCAAGGAAAAGCTATGAGAAATCAATTGAATGGTGTGAAATACAACCAACGCCTAGTAAATCAATTAGTAAAAGAAATGTACCTACAGAAAATAAATGCAGCCAAGTACATAACAAAGTATAGGATGATTTTACCCTATTGGGGGAGACCAGGAAAAATGACATGGCAAGAAGAAAAAATACCAATAAGACCAAAAAGGGAACTTATGCATCCCAGAGCTGTTACAAAAAAGATTATGAAGAAAAAATGGGGGGAAATACTCCAACATAATAAGTCATGAGAACAGGGGCACCATGATTGGGCATCTAAAGTTAATATACTTTTGACCATGCAAAAACTGTTTGCAAAAACGCATAATAAATCAAATTTTGGGGTTTGTAGCTACATTCCTTACAGGGGAAGGATGTCATTACATGCAGTTCCAGTAAACATCACTGATACAGGGTTTATGTTTAAAGTATCTTTTAAAAACAAGGTTATAAACCAGTCAGTCATAAAAGACCATCTACAATTAATGGCGGCAGAAAGAGGAATACTTTGTTTTCAACTGAAAGGGACAGTAAGGGTAGGTATTAGTAATTGCAACTATTCCATCACCCTACATCACCTATGGTCTCGAGATAAGCTTGAGTATCTTGGGGGAGTTGATAAAATAAAAACAGATTGGGAATCAATACATAACACTTCTTTTAAGGAAGACATGAAAGAGTTTTTTTAAAATGAATAACCTAGTAGGCCAAGAAAATGTTACAATTTTGGCAAGCGGTTTCTTTTTTGTATGTGGAAAAAATGCATATAAATGGCTGCCAGTAGGCTGGCAAGGATCTTGTTACATTAGGTTTGCAGTTCCAATGATGAGAATAACTCATACACTGCCAGAAGAGAGGGTTAGAAATCACCAAAAGAAAAGAGTGGTTCATGAGGATTTCTCCAAACTTGGAGAAGACTTAAAACAGCTGGATTTAGTGGATGGTGTCATCTCAGGGGGTGGAATTTTTCCCTGGTTGCAAAGTTAATGGAAGTATTAGCAAATCAACATATGGGGCTATCTCAGATATAACACAAGATATGGTAGCAATGAGGACAGTGGTCCTCCAAAACAGAATGGCTTTGGATTACTTACTGGCTAGTCGGGGGGTGTGCTTTAATCAAAATGGAGTGCTGTACATATATTCCTGATAAATCAGAGTCCATACATCAACATTTAGATAGAATTGTTGAAGTTTCCTCAATGGTTAGGAAAACATGGAGTACAGAATTATCAGATTTGATTGTTCTCAGAATGGTGGGCTACTATAATTTCCGCATTAGTTGCTCTTATAGTCATTATCTGCTTAATTACAAAAGTTTGCATGTGTGTTAATATTTGTGTTAATAAAAGTATTAATCAAGTAACAGCCATTGGTAATGTAACACTCTTTGAAGAGGTAGCCTTAAACACAAGGGATCCGTATGTTGCAATGGACCAAGGGATTCAAAGTACTGAAGATCATATTGTGTTGTAAATTGTCTTACAATTTTCTTGGTTTTAATTAAAAAGGGGGAATTGATAGAGATTGTATAAATTAAAATGTTTTCCCCAAAATTATACTGTGTGTGCAGTAAAAGGAAATATGCAAAGCCAAACAGCAGTTTTCAAAATAATATGGCTTGCTTTGCAAGAACAGTTAAGTGACTTTTTATTAAAAAGATTTCTTGTAAATGTTCAGCTTAGATATTAATAACATATAGCTGTGAGCTTACTGTAAATGGCATCCTGTTATAGAAAAAAGGAAGTTACACTGACATCTCAAACAGAAACTTTGCATTAAAGGGACTTTTTCATCTCAAGAATAACTTGGACTTTATATTTGTCATTTCAACAGAAACTGTCCAGCTATTGGACCTTTTTAGGATACAAACAGAAACTTTGCATCAACAGGGACTTTCTGTTTCAGATGCAGAAATAAATGAAATAAAATACAGACACTTCAAGTAACGCAAAGATGATGTGGAGAGACTTTTTGTGAAGTCTTCAGATACAGCAAGGAAGAAAATAACCAAAGAAGGACATAAAACAGAAATCAATCATGCAAACCAGAAGAACAAGTCACAAGGACAATAAAAATAAAATTAATTGACATTTAAAAGAGTATATAAACTGGACAGTATTTTCACGTTTTAGTGACGTCTATGACTGAGTGTGCATTAGTCTGTAGTTGTATGTGTCTAGCTGTGTTATAATAGAATTGAAATAACTCTGACAGTATTAGCTGTTTGGCAATAACGTGTACTAATACAAATAAATATTAATGGATACAGTAGTACGGTATCTGTCTGGTCACTGCTAATAATATTTTACACTTTCTGCATTGGAAGATGTTTTGTCACACCTTGTAGCTTGCCTGATAACCAGTCTGCTGCCACAAAGAAGGCAGAGAGATTGTAAAATATCCCTCAGTCTTATGAGCTTGTATGCACTCATCCTAGATCAGTCCCAGCAGCAATTATTTTAGTGAATTAAGCTGCTGATAAACATTTGGTTAATTCCAGTACTTCTCCTTCTTATAAGGATGTCAAAGCTTTTGATAGCTTTGGGGAAAAATATATTATTCTGCAGTCTTTGTTTTGGAATTCTGAGTTATCAAGTTCACGTGTTATAGTTTATGCTTGTCTCTTTTAAGAATATGAGTAGTATTTTAACTGCAGTTTCCTTTTCTGAGGAGATATCTGCCTTGTGTCATTTGGTTTCTTCTCTGTCTCAGTTGACTACCCACTCTTTGAAATGTCCTTATGATTCTGCTGATGTCACTTCCAGGGCTGCTGCCTCTGGAACTGTTATAAAAAGGTTTACTTGGTTGCTTTCTCAAAACCTTCCAGAAGATATCAAAAATGGAACTTTGAACCCTCCCTTGGCTAATTAGTTTTTGGACCATCTACTGCAGAGGTCCTTAAAAAGTGTTGTTATAGAGATAAGGTAATTCAAGGAATTTCTGAAATGTTTCAGCCTTCTTTCTCCAACTTTGCCAAGGGACTTAATGGTACCCCTACATATCCAATTAGGACTTCCAAGATAGCTACACACTGATCAACAGCTTAACTTCAGTGCCCCACTGTGAAAGCAGAAAGTGATAAAAATGAATGCCATTGAAATTGTTTTTTGGGTAAAATTCAATTACTGACTAGTAAATACAATGCCTGGATGTCAGCAAAGAAGAAATTTGGAAAGCCTGAAAGAAAACCAACTAGAAAAGGTAAAGAGAAAACACTGTAAGGATTCTGCAGCTATTAAGCAAAATGCAGTTCAAGCTTCAGCTTTGGTTCAAGAGATCGCTTCGAGTAATTTAGAGAAAAAAATAAATCAAATGTACTCAGAGGTGATTAAAATAAATGAAAGACTGAAGGAATAAATAAGAACAATACTGGAAAAATAGAACAAGCTCCAACTAGCTGTTCAGATAAACTGATACAACTGAAAAATCAGTGGTTGAAATGAAGAAAAAGCTGAGTAAGAGGCTTCTCAAGAAGAGCTGTTTCAAAAAATAGTTGAGTAGGAAGACTGAATGCACAGAGAAAATGAGATTTTCTGCTGCACCAGAGAAACTGGAAGGAACAGACTGTATTAATTTCACAGAAGTATAAATAAGCAATTGGACTGGTATTCATAGGCTCATAGGTTAGTAGTAGACTAGTTGCCCTTGTGGGCCATTTTAAACCTCCAATATCCTTTAGTGAAAATCAAACTCTACCTTTTCCCTGTGAGGTAAACATCTTAACCATTATGCAAACCCCCAATCCCACCAAAAAAATTAATTGAAATTTCATGATCAGGAATCAAACCTGGGCCATGGTGGTGAGAGTACCAAATTCTAACCACTAGATCCTCCTGCTGTATTTTTTAATTGAAAGAGCACATGAAGTGTATGCTCCCAACCTGGCCATGAGAAAACAGCTAAGACCTATAGTGGTAAAGATGTAATCATACCAGAAGAAAGAATTGATCCTGTCAAAAATGAGGCAGATGGGCAAAATATTAAAAATCAGAGATGACAGATTGTAGAAAACAATATACTACTCACCAGGCAGAACATAAGCAAATTTATCTGAGCAATTGGAGAATGTCGAGAGGCAGGTGTAATATTCAAGGTGATGTATCCAAGGATTTTTCCATTAAGATCAAAGACATTTCTTGATTCAGAACAGGCTAAGAAGGAAATAAAAAAAGTTTATCCAACAAAAAGTAAACAAGCAAGCAGAAGGGGACTGTGCTTCACAGCCTTCTGAAAGTAAAGTTCATAGAGAGATTTTACCAGTGAAACCTTTTCCAAGAGAGACAGAAAAAGGCACAGGAAATGGCTAGAAGAATCAGGAGTATTTGGACTTGAATCAGTGTCTGGTGTTGGGAGATAGAGAAGAACAGGAAGAAGACCAGCAGCACTGAAATTAGTGAATGAATGGGAGACTATAAAGCATCAGTCACATTTGTGAAATATGGCTTTTCAAGAAAAAGTGGCTGAAAAACACTAGACTTTGGTTGACTTTGTCAAACTTGTTTGTGGACTGTAAACCATATACCCTTCATTATGCCATTAATGTTTAGAAGGACATTAAAGGGGGAAAATTAACTGTAGGTTAAACAATCCCCGGGATTCATGAAGCTCGGCGCAGGGCCGGTGTAAGGCCTGCGCCGGCGGTGCAGTGAACAGTCGGCGTAGTAGCGCCATATGCATAGTAATGAGAGCGCGCCGCAACCACAGACACGTGCGTAGTGTACGTGAGCGAGCCCAAGTAGGATGCGTCCGGAGGCGTGGCTAAGCCGGCAGGCGATGAGCAACCTAATGTGCTGACTGCCACGGTCCACCCATAATAGTAATGGCAGCAGCCAGGGCCCGTGCAGAATGAAACGCACGTAGAGTATGCAACATAGTACCCGTCCCAACAAAATGGAGAAGCAAACACAACCCACGTAGCCCAAGTGTACCCGTCCAAGGAACAAAGGATACGCGTAACACACCGTGTTCGTCCTTCAATGCACCGTCAGTGGGCATACCCAGAGAAGGTGTACCGCAGCGCGCCACACCGACATAGGAGTAGCGACTAAGGTTACCACCTGTCCCACTTTGCGAGGGGCAGTCCCTCCATGGGCAGTTGTGTCCCGATAAAAAATCTTAAAAACGGCAAATGTGCTAAGATTGTAGGACAACATGATATCCCGTATGTAATGTAATGGTTGTCTGAAATGGTTATTTCCGTAAGTAAAATACCTAAATGTCACAAGAAACAGAATAAGCAACCAAACTGCTACAACAATAAGCTTACATTTAGGCAAACAAGTGAAGTTTTATGCTATATAGTGACTGTGGGTATGTGTCGGCCTGTAAAATCTGATGTGAGTCCCGAAAATGTCCCACCTTGGCCATCGGAAAAGGTGGCAACCCCAGTAGCGACATGGGCATGGTCACCAGGGTTACCAGCTGTCCCACTTTGCTCTGGACAGTCCCTCAATGGACAGTTGTGTCCCGGCAAAAATCGAAACATGGCAAATGACCTGCGATTCCTGTGCAAAAATATTCACTCAATACACCTGTAATAGTAGCATAAAACATATATTTTGTCTGTGAAACACATACATGGCATCATAAACCGAATAAGGAACCCAAACGCTACCAGAATAAGCGTATATAATGGCAAACAACTGAAGATCTGTCAACACCACTTGCTGTGGGTATGTGTTGGCCTGCAAAATCCAATGTTTCCACAAAACATGTCCCACTATGGGCATTGGAAAAGGTGTCAACCATAATGGTCACAAGCAGTAGTGAGAGTACACAGCCAGGTAGCTGTGTCGACATAACAACAGGAAGGAACCAAGAAACCCTAAACACAGGCAAACATGTGCAGAGCAACATGTCCCACACCCAGCCACGTGTTTGTCGCATACACAGGACGGCGTATGTCTAAGTGTAATATCCAGAAGCAGAACCCATGCATGCAAATGTAATACAAAGTAGCCCCAATGTAGCATGTAAGTCCCACCCATGTACGCCTGTGCACCCAAACCAGCTAGCATCCCTGTGCAGCTACACACCTACACACAATGGGCATACCTGAAATGTGGTAAGAAGTATTGTCTTAGCTAGTGCCACACATGCAAATATGTACCCCACATGTCACCAACCCACCTCAGGTACAGATATAGAAATGGCTGCATGTGAATGTGTCTGCAGAATGTGTACATCCCACATGTGGTATGTACCCGTCCAAACCATATAGGTTTGCACACGCCACGGTGCACATAACTGTACACATGTGGACAAGTCGGGTTGTTGAACCACCGCACCGATGATTAGCTATGCAGAGAAGTCAAACACATATAGCGGAACATGTGCCTACCAAACTGGACGTCCTAACAGGGTGCCACAGGCACAGAAGGGGAAGGTGGGACATCACATGTGGAGAGCAGCGTTTCCGGACGGCCAACTACACACGGTCAAGGTAAAGGACGGAACAACATGCATACGTCCGGATGGATGTTGTTAGAAAAATATATATAGAAACACATATGAAGTGCCAGTCAGACCTCCCAACCGTTCCGAATTACTCGGGTTTTACCGAGTTTTGGGGTCCAAATGAAGGGGTGCCACGATTCCCGAGTGGCACCCCTTCATTTCCGATTTTTATTTACATTTTTTAAATTTTTCGCGCTGTCGGAGCTGATGTCATCACGTGCGCAATGACGTCAGCTCCGCCAGGCTACCAGCCAGTCGGAATTGAGCTCAAGGAGCTCACATCATCATTTCCGGCTGGCTGAAACGGCGGGAATTCGAGCCGTGATTAATGGCGGTGGCCAGGCAGCAAGTCAGCAACACTAAGAGGAATTTGGAAAGCTGAGCAGAAGTTCGCCTGAAACAGCTGGAATTATGGCAGCGATCGGGCAACAACACTAGGAGGAAGGATTTATTGCGCGAATTAACAGAAGAGGAGGGCTTGTAGTTTGTCCGTCAAGCCGAACAAACTACTCAGGCAGGTAAGGACAGAAGAGTGAATGTAAAAGCCTTGCAAGTAGCTTATCCCAATTCCCAATTAGTTTTTTTTTTGTTTGGGGGGGCATGTTTAGTTTAACCTTTAACTTTGTTTTATTAATACAGTACCTTATATATTTTAGGAATGCCAATGCATTATAGCAATTATGAATTGGATTTCATTTAGTAATACTGCTTAAACAGTCGCGAGTGCGTTACAGTTGGTCTGACTCTGCACTTTTCAGAAATATTCTTTTCTCGGCAATTTAGAGCAGATTAGCAATGAAGGAAGACCTCATTGGCAACTAATTTGTATGTCTCATAGCTATGTTGGTGGTGCTGTTTTGTGTGTGTGTGCGTGTGTGTGTGTGAGAGCGATTGTAAAAGGAAAAGCTGTGTGTTTATGTTGCTGTCTTCCTGCGTGTGTATGAATGAAAGTGTGCATGAAAGCAAGTGTGCATGTGTGTGCGTGTGTATGCATGCGTGTGTGTGTGTAAAACTTCTCAGATGCATAACCTTGGAGAAAAAGAATAGGCTTTGTGTGTAGCACTGTTCAGAGTTTTTTTTGGTCCCAGAAAAACTTACCAGAAGAATTGCAGGCAATTGCAAATGAAAGACCTAACTCAGGCAGCCAAGGCATCTTAAGGTGAAAGAAAGCAGAAATTTTTCACACAAGATGTTAACAGTATGCTGCTTGAGTGAGTACCTATCTCTGTCAGCATTGCTTTAGAGAGCCTTTTCAACTTTTTTTTTTAGTGTATATAGATGGTTATTACTTTTATTCCACTATGGAATACACTGTGGTGTGATGTTTTAGGGGAACTGCTTTACACATTTTTCTAGTCTAAGCAAGTGTGGATCTGCTTACACATGCCTGGTCATATAACTGCATGTTATTCAACATATTAAAATGGTTGGAGCAGACAGTTTTTCTTCCCTCTGAGCAGTATTGTTAAGATGCTGTTGATGCAGATGTCCATGCAGTATAGATATGTTAGTTGCAACATGTGCATATCTTTTCTCCATACTGGTTTGATGGAAGTGACTTGCAGAAAGGTTGATGGAAATGACTTGCAAATTCTTGTATTTGAAAGAGTGTTTTCATTGTTTTACAATTCACTTTGTTTTTTGCAGAATGCATAAAACTCCTAAATGTGTATCTTTTTAATGCAAAGCTGATCAATGAATGTAGACATATGGTTGTTCACTAAACTAAAAAGCAAGAGTGATTCTGTTCCTTTGAGCAACATTCTAGAGACTGTACTTTTGAGTGTTATTGGGGGGTTGTCATAATGGTTAAGGTGTTTACCTTACAAACACAAGGTACAGGGTTTAATTCTCACATGGGGTAATTGGCTAAGCTTAAAATGGCCCAGAAAGGCAGTTAGCCTAGTGCTAATCTGTGATCCTGTGCTGTGTCTTGCCTCCACTGAGCCTTGTGGTATATGGAGTTGTATCCTGTATGTAAACTTGAGAGCATGTGCACAAAACTGGATAAATTATGATTCTAATGTAGTTCCTACTTTTGAATTAAGGCTCATTTTCAAGCGGGATGAGGATGCTTCCCCCAGTCTCAGGGAATTCTTATTCATTCAGACATGTTTCACTCGCACCTACTTTCAGGCATGCACGTCCAGGTTTCCTACTTTTCAAAAAAAAAAAAGTTGTATTCTTCTCTGGCTTCAACGGCTATTGAAGAGTACTGAGATATTTTTACACCTCAGAAGTGTTGAACGGCAGCTTTAATAAGTAGTTAAAATAACACAGTATTTTTAGGTGTAAGTTGTACTTTATAGTGATGGAATGTTTCGTGCTTAAGTGCTGTTTTACTTTCAAGTTAAATTTAATTTTAATGTGGCAGTCAGTCTAATTTCATTGTGAGACAGTATTTTGTTTAGCAGATGTCTATTACTGTTTCTGCATTGTGCTATAAAATGTAAATATAAACTCCAAATAATCATTGTAGAAGCAAAGCAGTATGCACATTAGGGTTTATGGTAACTGGGGTGAAATAGCCTGGTAATGGGACATTGGAATGGCTGCAGGGGGACTCTGGTGCCATATTTTGGTTGTCTATTCTTCAGTTTGGATTTAAAAGCTGGTATCCCACAATTCCATCAGAGTGGGCGGGGTTCTATAATTATGTATGCAAATTTTATGCTAATCAGTGTACAGATTTGTACCTATTTTTCATGGGCCTTGTCCAGATTTTTAATGTTTCCAGGTTGAGAGGTATGGTGCCAGTTTAGAAGCAAAATACTATATAATGTATTGAATTGTACTGTACAATATGGCAGTAGAAATGATCATGCATGTAATTGGTGAAGCATAGCTGCAGTGTGATCGAACTCTGACCCTGGCAGTAACCAGTTCAGCAGGGTTATGTCTCTCAGCATCAATTATCTGCTGGGTTACAGAAAAATAAATGTATGTACATGTATAACATCCTCCCTTCCCCTGAGGAGGATGGCCTTGTGAGCACTATCGAAGATAGAGTACAACTCCTTACCAGAGAGACAAAGGAACGTATTAAGAAATGAACTGACTATTGTACCGGAACAGTCCAGTGTCCTTGAAACAGCAACAATTACAGAAGGACACTGTAATTGACCAGGTGCCTTGCAAGGTTGTGTTATTCCCATGGGAAAACATTTTAAAAGCATTACCTCAGCACCCTCGTATGTATAGAATATTGCGGACCATAGTGATGGAAATGCCCTGTGACTGACCACGTCAGTAAGGTGGGCAAAAGCTGATTGTAAACACTATATAAAGAAATTGCTTACTGTATAGAGTCAGACAAACCTCTCATACTTGGACTGTATAGTTTACTGCCTGCCTGTGTACACTACTAAAACGTTGTGAACCCAAGCTTCCTGTGTTATTGACTGTCACTTCGGAAAGCCTACTGATGTCTACAGTTTGGTTTTAACAACTTATGTGACATTGTGGTCCTTGTTATCCGGAATTCCCTTGGTAAGCTACAGGTCAGAGTGCATGGGTGGTTAGACATGTGCGCAGGAGAATTTGCCTAAATAGTTCTTCTTGAGTGAAAAGACCTCCGACTGAATTGTTGTGTGTAAAGAGGCTGTCCACTGTCTGATCTGTGGCTGAAAAGTGGAAAACTGGATCCCAAGAAGAAAACGTGCAGTCATAAACAGGAGGCTCAGGTAAGGAGGGTTTGCCTCTTTGTCTCTATTGTAGATCAGGGACCAGACTACATTGTGTTTCTGTTAACAGTTGTGATAGCAGACCAATCCAAGTAGTTTTAAATTTGGACATAGATCAGGGGAACACAGAGTAGAGTAAATAGTCATAGTAGACACTACAGTGGATACAGGGAAGGAGATACCATGTGGTACGAGAGAAGGGTTACGTAACAGTTGTGTAGAGGATATGGGAGATTAGTGCACAAACAGATCGTGTGATCCGCGTTTGACGGGTGATGTGAAGTACATGCAATTGCAGAGAGCACATAATGTGAGATATTCTGCAAAATGGTGCAATAAATATGACATAGATGGTATATTACACAAACTATCTTTACTGAAACATTGGAACCACTGAAAATGTGATGCAGGTGTTCTAGGGTAACCACCTGTCCCACTGTGTGAGGGACAGTCCCTCTTTGGCCACTTGTGTCCTGCAAACAAACTGAACAAATGGCAAATGTCCTGATATGGTAGGACAAAAATATTTCATATATCTTCTTTAATGGTAGCATAAAACAGTTATTTCGTATCTGAAACACCAAAATATCATAATAAGCAGAATAAGCAACTCAAATGCTACAAGAATAGGTTGCTCTCCTGGCAAAAAGTGATTTGCTGTCCTTTGTACTGGCCGTGGGTATGTTTTGCCCTGCAAAATGACACATCCCTAACACTAATGTCCCACTTTGTGCATCTGAAAAGGTGGCAACCATAAGATGTGTAGGCGAAAAACAGCGACAATTGGGGATCCGTCAAGCACATAGGTGGATTGAGGTAGTAAACCGAAGGGAACAGAACACTAAAAATGTGAAAGCATCATACGTACACAAAGAAGATAATAATACAGTAGTAGCGACAGCACCCCCCCCCTCCACCACCTCCGATACCACATCCAGGATATGAAGCGGGAGGGCAGGCTAGTCCCCCCCATGTTATCCTGTGGCAACAGAGGTATCACAACGACCAAATGTAAGAGAAGCTATTGAAACCACATCCCGAACCCGTAAAATACCTAGGGACAGTCAAGGAAGAAGAGAGTCACTAGAACAGAGTGAGGATATTTGTCAATTAATTGAAGTACCGAACCCTCATGCAGGACAGGAAGGCCAGGACCCAACTCCCTTAGTGTATAGACCGTGGACACCAGAAGATATCTGGAAAGTCACAGAGGGAATTCCCCATCTACAAAGTAATCAGTATTCACCATGCAATACCCCTGTATCTTCTGATAGAAAAGCAAAGGGGGAATGGCGGATGGTACAGGATTTACAAGCTGTAAATCATGTAATAACACCTAGGGTACCGATGGTGCCAGACCACACACTACAATGAATGCTATGAACCCGCCACAGAAGTATCTTACCACGGTACATCTAAGCTATGCTTCCTTTTCAATACCTATACATGCAGATAGTCCATATTGTTTTGCATTTACATTCTCAGGGTAAGAGATACAGCCATACCCGGCTATCGCAGGGATACTGTGAAAGTCCAACGATATACGCACAGGAGATGGCTAGCAACATTCCGGTGTTTACTCCACCCGGGGCCAGTCAAGTTCTACTTTATGTAGATGATATTCTGCTTGCGGCCCCTACCCAGCAGCAATGTAGGGAAGATACAATAGCATTATTGAAATATTCAGCAGAACAGGGACATAAATTAAGCAAGCATAAATTGCAACTACAGAGAATACAGGTCAAGTACCTGGGATATGTGTTATCCAAGGAGGGTAGAACATTACATGACGATCGGAAGGCAGCAATTTCACAAGCACCCAAGCCAACTACCAAGAAGGGAATGATGTCCTTCCTGGGCTGACTAACCTTTGTCGAAGCTGGTTACCAAACAATGCTTTGGAATCTGCTCTGTTGTCTGCTTTAATCTTTCATACACCTATGGCAGCACAACATATACTACACAGGATTCCAGTAGCAGAAACAGCTTTCTGCAGACTAAAACGATTGATAGCTTCAACATCTGTTTTAGGTCTCCCAAATAATCATAAGAGATGTTGTCAGACTGTAGATTGTAAGCAGGGATATATGACGTCAGTCTTGACGCAACAGCATGGAAGTAAGCAACGCCCCATAGCTTACTACTCATCGCAGTTGGACACAGTGGCATGGTCAGTGCCACATTGTGTACAGGCAGTAGTTGCAGCACCCATGGCAGTACAGGCCTCGGCCTCAATGTTATTATTCCACCCTCTCACTGTGAGAGTGTCCCATGCAGTTGCGATCATTCTGCTGCAAGAGAAAATAGCATTCCTGACCCGTGCTAGACATCTTCCTTGTTTGACCATACTCCTGAGTCAACCTCATATGGTGATTGAACGTTGTACAACATTAAACCTATCAACGTCACGTCCGACACCTGTGTATGGCACACCACACAGTTGCCTATATGAAATGGAGGAAATAACTCCACACAGACAGGATATCACTGATATACTCATAGATGATGCAGAGGTGACAGTTTATGTGTACGGATCATGTAGAAAGAGTCCAACAGGAAAGAATCAAGTAGGTTATGCAGTAGTTATTGATAATGAGATTGTAGAAGCCCAACCCCTGCAGCATAACGTGTCTGCTCAAGCAGCAGAATCGATAGCTTTAACACGTGCTTGTATTCTAGCGGAAAACCTGATGTGTGGACATTTATACCGATAGTCAGTATGTTCTCCCTACAGTGCATGTTTATGAGCAGCAGTGGAAGAATAGGGGAATGATAACATCCACCAGTAAACCGATAAATCATGCGCAATTTACCTTGAATGCATTAGATTCGATTCAGTTACCCACTAAAGTAGCTAATTGCAAATGTGCAGCTCATACAAAGCAACAGGATAACAGTAGGAAAGGTAAGGCACAAGCTGATGCAGCTGCAAAACAAGCAGCCTCACAGTCGGAAAGTGTCTTTTTGAATGAGGAATGACAATCCTCAGACATTATAGATGTAGAAATGTTACAAACAATGCAAACATGAACTACGAAAGCAGAAAAGGAGACGTGGGTATGACGAGGAGCAATCCTTGAAGACGGACTGTACATATCCACTGTGAGAAAGCCAATATTAACGTCTAATGTATTTAGATATGCGGCTTTGTTGAGCCATGGGTAGAGCCATGTCTCAACAGGGGGGATGGTACAGTTGGTTAACAGAATATCCCTAACATACGGAATCAGGAACCACATACAAACATCATGAGCAGTGTGTCATATTTGCAGTAAACATCATGCACAGGGAGCATATAAACCAAAGGGAGTGGGTTTACCTACACCACCATAACCGTTCCGTACTATTTGTATGGAGTTTATACAGCTGAATAAATGTGAAGGGAAGAAATACTTGTTTAGTGATTATAGATATATTATCAAAATGGGTAGAAGCATTCCCAATCAGGAAACCGGATGCAGCAGCAGTGGCAAAGGTCCCAGTAAAATAAAGTATCCCTATATCTGGCATACTGTAAAGAAGCCACAGTGACAATAGAACACATTTTGTGAACCAGACAATCCAGCAACCTGGGGTATTAATTGGTATTTGCATGAATAAACATTTGCATGTACAACCCACAGTCATCATGACTGGTGGCGAGGTACACTGGGATCCCGAGAAATAAGTTGAGGAGGTTGATGGGTGACACCCAGACGAGTTGCATTTGCTGTCTACCTGTAGCATTGCTGAGCATGACAACAGTTCCAAATGTAAAGTGTTTGACCCCCTTCGAAGTAGTATTTGGAATGGCATATCATGTGCCACAGTGGAAAGCTGTCATGCCTGCAGAGCTGGAGGTCGATGGCTCATTAGCAAGTTACATGAGAGGATTGTCAACCAATAACACTGTTTTGCAGTTAAACTCTTTTACAGATAAAGAGCAAGCGAAGTCGGACGCATAGCTGACTCCAGTATCCTGTGTGTATTTCACTGTTATCCAGAAAAGTAACTTTCAGAGTCCAACATGGGAAGGTCAGTACCAGGTACTGTTGGCAACGCCTACTGCAGTAATGTTTGCGGAGAGGTCGTCCTGGGTTCACCTCACCTTATTCAAACTGGTAAAGGATATCAAGTCTGATTTACATGTTGTAGCCAATATACCATAGAGACAGAATCACCCGGGCCAGACTGTATAACAATACAAAGCAACCCCAAAGACATTTGGTTTACTGTCGTACTGATCATACACCTATTAGCCATGTCTGTGGTGACTTTACATTTGCTGGGACCTTACCTGCATATAACTACACAGATACAAATAGTGATACGTGATGAACTGGCCACAGAGTGGCATCCAAACTTCAACACATACCTAGGCATGACGCGTGTGCATGTACAGACTATGAACATCTCAAATTGCTGTGTTTGTACTGCCATACCTACATCATATGGAGGACTTCCGATGTATGGTGTCCCCTTGGGGATAGATTGAGACTTGTGAATATTTACACTTTGATACAGGTTCTGTGAGATCACAGGACAAAGTGGCACTGTACTTACCTGTTACACAAAAAGGAATTGTCTGTTTTCATAAACATGATACAGTTCAAGTTGGTGGGAGTAATTGTAACATAACTGTGTCTTACAAATGACATATAACAGCCAAAGATCACACTACTAGTTGTAGCACCATTCATGATGTGTATTGAAGCTTCATGAGAACAATGTTGAAAGATGTGCAGAAACATCCTGAATTGTATAAACAGTCCTCTGTCATAGACAGGAAAATGTTACATGCAGAGTTAACCCGCATCAGTAGTAAAGTATAATATTGTTATTATGTTTGGGGGAAAAAAGCATATCAATGGTTACCTGAGAAGTGGTCCGGCAGTTGTTTTTTGGGTTTTCTGGCTCCAGTCATATGACATACTGTACAATTGCCTCTGAGTACGAAACGAACTGTAAGACATATAGTTCGAAGAACTGGGAACACAGTCGAGATAACTACTAATTCAGTGGGTGAAATGGAAGCTGTTCTGAAAAATCATTCTTCTGCAAGAGATAAAGGAATATTGACTCATATGGACTTGAGTGACAGCGTTATATCTTGGGCTGGAACAATCCCAGCTTGTGGAGAAGTGAAATCAATCAGGGAACAGAGGAAGTTGTCAAAACCTGTCGGAGGAATGAGCAATGTGACTTTCCGCTCTTGAACTTGTGACTGATGAACTGGATGCAATGAGAACTGTTGTGTCACAAAATGTAATAGCGCACGACTGCACCCTGGCGGCGAGAACTGGTACGCGCTTATCGAAGAAGACCGCTGTGTCTAAGTACCACTTAATAAGCACAATATCCACGCCCACCTAGAGGTAATACAGCAGGTGTCAGCCATGGCGGAACCAGGCCCAAACCCACTGACGAACCATTTCTACAAACCATTTGGTGGATGGGGTTCAGCCATACTGAATATCTTGATTGCCATTTGTGTTGTTCTTCTCATATTGGGAGCATGTGTCTGTTGCGGGATACTTTGCATGAAAGTATTAGTCAGGGACTTTGTCGACGTATTTGTACCTGAGACTATGTATCAAGACCTGTAGTGGTATTTGTCAATACAAAATGAAATCCTTTCTGAAATGTACAACAAATGACTTGCCTAGTGAAACGGTCCAGAGAGGAAGAGGCTAGGGAATGAAATAATGTTGTATATGTTTCTGGATAGAATAGAAGCAATCAAAGGAGGGAGAATGTTAGCAAAATATATCTTTAAACATATATATGACGTGCTAGTTTAGAAGCAAATAGTGTATAATGCATATTATTCTAATTTACAATATGGCAGTAGAACTTATCATGCATGTAATTGCCTGTAGTGTAGCTGCAGTGTGATCGAACCCTGGCGGTAACCAGTGCAGCAGGCGTATGTCAGTCAGCATTAGTCATCTGCTGGGTTAGAGAATAATAAATGTATGTACAGGTATATTTGTCATCCTTCCACTGAGGAGGATGGCCTTGTGAGCTCCATCGAAGACAGAGTACAGCTGCTCACCGGAGAGACAAAGGAACATAGTTGGATATGAAGTGTCGATCGTATCTGAACAGTCTTGGAACCTTGACAGAGCGGAATTTACAGAAGGACAGTCTAATACACTATGTGGCTCGCAAGGCTGTGCTATCCTCATGGTAAAACATTTAATAAGCATTACCTTAGCACTGTTGTAGGAATACAATATTGTGGACTATAGTGATGTAAATGCCCTGTGACCGACCACATCATTAAGGTGGGCAAAAGATGATTGTAAACACAATACTCATACAGCTGTTTCTCGTATATAGTCAGACAAAACTCTACACTTGTACTGCATAGTTATTTGCCTCCTAGTGCACAGTATTAAAACGTTGTTAATCTGAGCTTCCTGTGTTATTGACTGTCATTTTGAAAAGACTAATGAGTGTTACAGTTTGATCTAAACAACGTAATTGACAGATGTGTATGTTCTAGCATGGGAATAGGTCAAACCAACCACCACAATCACCATGTGTACCACATACAAACAGCCAGTAACACGCAGTAGTAGTGCATGAAGGCATACATGACTGTGGGAATAGTACAGGACATATGGCACGTGCCAAGTGCAGATGCATGACACAAACCCCAGGGTGTCCCTGCAAAGAGGAACATGTGCCAACCACAACTCCCACAGATGTACCGGCAATAACAACACATGCCAAACACACAGAAACACTACCGTCCAACACACGACTGCAACGGAGGATGGTCAAACACCAACATGAAGCATGCACAAACAGGGACTTGTGTAATTGTTGCCTTAACACCCCCCCATAGGCCAAAGAAGAATGGAATGGACATATCCATGTAATGTTGTGAAGGATGTGTGGTAGTCCTCGGTATCACAGTGTTAGGGACACAGATACACTGTCATCAACCGTGACGTATGTACACTGTAGACAGCATACCTGCAAGTAATACAGAGGACACTCACGTGCCACAGAAATATACACATGAGAAAGAGGATAGGGGATAGACAAGTGTAAATGGGACAAACTATGAATATAGGTTCATATGTCCGTAGGTACAGGGTAGGCCATCGACCCATGTTCAGCCATAACCCTACACCATAGTTAGGATTACTTTGGCAACCTTCTGTGCCGGAGATAAAATACTTATGATATTGCTGTACCTCTGTCAAGCAGTGATAATGATGTAATCCCCAGCCTATATCTGCAATCCCCCATCCAATGGACAACATACCCCCGAACAAGGCTAGGAAGGATCTCTGTCTCACATGTACTGTGATGTAGATCCACAGCATTGTGAGTGTCCGGGTGACGTATGTGTCACACCAACACATCCCATTAATGACCGTGACAAGGTTCATGTCACCTGCCCTTGTGGTTGTGAGGGATGCAGATACAGTAGGTGAAGCATAGACATGACATATGGGTTGACATGGCCTCGTATGTCAGGCACAGGTCAACACTAAACAACAGGTATGTGACTGAATGGGGCAGGGGTCCTACAAGTGGGGCATCATTACACAAATCCATGTCACCCTGCATCTGTATGACAATTAACCTATGAGGCCTTCCCAGCTGCTGTAGGTGTTGGGACAGATACCCTCCGAATGGGGCAATGTAGTCAATCATAGGTGTAACACGTAATGGGTACAAGGAGACAATGACCTACCCTGATGTAGATGTGAATCCCTGCACAAACAGGTGGGCAATGTACAAGTCCCACTGAACCACGATAGCAACGTGTGTGTTGAACGAATGGTGACCGACAAACTCTGTCCCCTGATCCCTGGTAATCACCCCTGCGCTCAGTGGACAGGCACCAATATGCTGGACAGGGGTGACCTAGTACTCCTCGACAGGTATGATGTTGCATGACTTTGCATTTAGCTGTGGGACATGTCCCTGACAGGAGATATGCATATCTGGGAGGCCCCTTTGAAGGATATCTGTGTCAGATGTCCATCCCACTATGGCACCTGTTTTGCAGTCATCTACAAACAATGTTGCCCATAACACCCCTGTGTGTGCCTGTACTGTGGAAATGTAGATGTATGAGAGGAGTGGACCCAGGGAAGGGCCCCATGGGACACCGCTTGCGACAGGCAGTAGGTCTGACATGCTGCCAGCAACTATGACCGCGTGGGTTGTGTCACATAGCCAGTTTACAACACATCCTGTGATGTACATGTTCACATCCCAACCAATGGGTTTATCAACGATACCTGAGGGGGGTAATGTGTTGAAGGCCTTTGCCAGGTCGAGGTAGGCTGTATGGACTGCAAGACCCCCATCAATGGGCTCGGTGACTGTCCCGAAAACGTCAACCATGCTTTAAAGGCATGAACCGCCCCTGAACAAGCCAAACCATGTTGGATGCAAAGTATGCAGGTCCCCTATGCCTTCATTTATGAGCCGCAGTATGATCCCTCCACATGTCTTTGCAGATAGGTCTCCTCATGGTAATGGGACAGTAATAACCAGGGTGAGTGGAGGCATTGGCCCTGTGACGTGGGACTACAGTTGCCGTGCAACACAACCTGGGTATGTTACCTGAGGTGAGGCTACAAAGAAACAGCTGTCCTAACTGTGGGTCTAATTCCTCAATGAGATAGTGGAGTACACAGTCGGGTCACCAGCTGGTCTCATGGATGCTATGTTCACTACCCTGGAGAGAGCATGTCCCACCCGTGTGTCACAGAACATTTGGGGACCACAAACCGCTGGTACAGACATCTCTTCATGTGGGAGGGAGGGTGTGGAGATGTCCTCACTGAACTTGTCAGCCCGTATTTTGCCAATGTGTGTATGTTGAGTAAACTCCACATCATCGTGAACCCAGTCAGAGCATATGTGGGAGTGACCTCCCAGGTGTTGAGCATAGCAAATGAAGGTGGTATGATTGTAAGCCAGGTCCATGTAGGTATATCTGTGCAACGTGCCCTGGACCATGTCATGACAGCGTGTAGCTCTACACACATAATGACCAAGGGTGTCATACCTCACAAGGTGTCTGCTCCGCCTTGTAGTAGCCACCCCCTCTTGTTGTACAGCTTGTGTATGGCTGGGGTACACCACACTGGATGCTTGGCATTGGTACAATGAACCACAGTTGGGTAAGGGAATGCCTGGTTCATGCAGTCCTGTAGGTACCGGTAGACAGCATATGTGAGTGATGCAGTGGCTGCAGTACTGTCGACCACTGGCTCAGGGTCCCTAAAGGAGACCACAGTTGTGTTCAGAATTGGGAAGTCTGCCTCTGAGCAAGCAATGTGTATGGTAACCGGCAACACTCACAGCAACGGATGCCAATAGCAGAAGCCATTGTCCAAATAACATAGATTACCGTCGGCATGACAATATGTATTATCATACATGTATTGACACGTGTCTGCTAAGTACACTTGCAAATGGCCGGTAAGACCGGGCTAAAGTTCCCGTGATTTACCCAGTCTGGAGGTGTTGTTCCGACAATAAAGTGGTGATACTTCCCAACCGTGACCTCTGGGGATTAATTAAAGCGGTCGTTAACCTGCAACATTGGATGTACACCATTGGGTTCTGGTCTCGGAAAACATGGTTCCCGTAGCACTACACACTATGGGTAGTCAAGCAGCTGTCCCACTTTGCGAGGCACAGTCCCTCTTTGGGCAGTTGTGTCCTGCTAAAAGAGTGTAAAAATGGGAATTGTCCTGAGATTTTAGGACGAAATTAGTTCCTATATTTTATGCGATAGTTGCATAAAACAGTCCTTCTGTATCTGAAACACCTAAATGTTATAATAAACAGAATAAGCAACTAAAATGCTACAAGAAAAATTTAAAA